>NW_025214966.1:0-18119 GCF_004010195.1 Chiloscyllium plagiosum
AAATCAGGTTAAGCCACTTTTAACTCTCCTTTTGTAAATTATAGTGTGAAGTGGTCCTCTTTGGCTAATTCACTTTTAGATCTCAGGGGAGTTAACCTTCATTTTCTAACAGATTGAAAACATTTGCAGCAACATTTATCTTTCAATAAATGCCAGAAACACACAGACAGACACATGTGCACGCAATGACACACTCACTCATATACACACATGGTGAAAATACACAGATAAAAGGACTCTGAGTATCAGCGTCAAAGAGCCTTTTCCAAATAATAGACAAACTTATGATACTGAGATTGTCTCAAGTGATATTCTGCCACGAAATTATTCTGATCATCAGTGATCTGACCATTGGTGAGCTGGAGCATCATTTCCGATGTCTGAACGGGTCAGAATGAACCCTCAAGAGCATAATGTACCACTGAACGTGAATCTGAATGGATCGTCTATTCATAACACAGAGAAGTCGAATTGAGGCCATTCAGCCCACTGAGTCTGCTCTGCCATTTCATCATGGCTGATAAGTTTCTCAATGCACTTTTCCCGTTTTCAACCCGTAAGCCTTGATCCCCTTAATAATCAAGACGTTATCTATCGCAGTACTAAGTATGCTCAATGATCTCGCATCCACTGCCGGTGGCAATGAATTCCACAGAATGGGCACTCTCTGGCTGAAGAAGTTCCTCCTTATTTCAGTTATAAAATATATTTTCATTACTCTAAGTTTATGCCTTCTGGTTCTTGTGTCTCTACCAATGAAAACAACTTCCGAGCATCCACTCTGTCCAGGACATTTAGTAGTCAGTATGATTCAATTAGTTTCTCCCATGGTGCCACAGTGGTTAGCACTGCTGCCTCACAGCGCCAGAGACCCGCGTTCAATTCCCGCCTCAGGCGACTAACTGTGTGGAATTTGTACATTCTCCCCGTGTCTGCGTGGGTTTCCTCCCACATTCCAAAAAAGATGTGCAGGTCAGGCGAATTGGACCATGCTAAATTGCCCGTAGTGTTAGGTGAAGGGGTAAATGTCGAGGAATGGGTCTGGGTGGGTTGTGCTTCAGCAGGTCGGTGTGGACTTGTTGGGCCGAAGGACCTGTTTCCACACTGTAAGTAGTCTTATCTAATCCTTCTAAACTCTCTTGACTATAAATTCAGAAACCTCAAACATTCCTGATGTGTTAATTTTTTTTCATTGCTGGGACAATTCATGTGAACTTCCTCTGAACACATACCAAGAATAGCACATCCTTCCTGAAATATGAGGCCCACATCTGCGCACAATACTTCAAATGTTGTCTGACCAGAGCATTTCAGAGCCTCAGGATGCATTCCCGATTTTATGTTCAAATCCTCTCACAATAAATGCCTGCGCTGAACTTGCCTTCATAACTACTGACACAACCTGCGGGTTTACCTTGAGAGAATCTTGTACTAGAACTCGAAAGTCTCTTTGTTCTTCAGAATTCTGATTTTTCTCCCCATTTAGAACATGGTGCACGTCACTACTTTTCCTGTTAATGTGCATGACCTCCCAATTTCGCACATTGTACTCCATCTGCCACTTCTTTGCCTACCCTCTAACCCTATCCAAATCCATCTGCAGGCGACCCATCTGCTCAAAACTGCATGTCTCTCTTCCTGTCTTTGTATCGTTTACACACTGAATGACAATACATTCAGTTTCTCTATCTGGATCATTAATATATAAAATGAAATTATATGGCATCGACACTGAGCCTTGCAGAATACCACTTATTAATGGCTACCATCCTGAGAAGGACTTTTTAAAATCCATAATCTCTGTTTTCTTCCAGAGAAACAGGCTTCTATCCATGCTTACACCTTTCCTCCAATTCATTTGCCTCTCATCTGAAACAGTAGAGTCATGTGTGATACCTTGTCAAAGGCCTTCTTGAAGTCCAAGTAGATAACGTCTAATGGCCGTCTTTGGTCTAACCTGTTTGTTTCGTCCTCAAAGAATTCTGGCAGTCTTGTCACGCATGATTTCTCCGTGATGAAACCAAACAACCGCTTTACCCTGTTTTTCACCATACACTTACAAGTATCCAGAAATCTCAATACAAAGACCAAAGAAAATTTACAGCCCACAACAGGCCCTTCGGCCTTCCAAGCCTGAGTCGATCCACTGTGTCAATCTATCGCCCCGTTCCAAAGCGTGTGTATCCCTCTGCTCCTCCCCTACTCATGCATCTATCCAGACGTATCTCAAATGAGTCTTCCATGCTGGCCTCTAATATTTGTGCTGGCAGCACGTTCCAGGCACCTACCACTCTCTGTGTAAAGTAATTGTTGCATATATCCCCTTTAAACTTTTCACCTTTCACCTGAAACGCGTGACCTCTTGTTATTGAATCTCTCACCCAGGGAAGAAGCTTATCTCTATTTACTCTATCGACTATAAAGTTCATGTTTTTGCAGATCTCAAACAGGTCCCCTCTGAAACTCTTCTTTTTTCTAATGAAAGCAGTCTTCACCTAATCAAACTCTCTTCAAAGCTAGCATCTTTCAACTTGGCAACATTCTCTTAAACCTTCTCTGCACCCTGTCAAAAGCATCCACATCATTTTGGTAATGTGACAACGAGAACTCTGTGCGCAATATTCTAAATGCGGCCAAAAAAAATCATGAACAATTTTAACATGACATGCCAGCTCTTGAATTCAATATCCCGTTCGATGAAGGCACGCATACCATATGCCTTCTTGTCCACTCTATCCACCCATGCAGCCTCCTTCAGGTACAATGGACCTAAACTCGCAGATCTTCCTGCTCATCAACGTTTCCCAAGGCTTCCATTTACAGTATATTTCACTCGAGAGTTAAACTTCCCGAAATGCATCGCCTCACATTTGCCTGTATTGAGCTCCATCTGCCTCTTCTCTGCCCAAATCCGCAGTCTATCTATGTTCCACTGTATTCTTTGACAGTCCCCCGTGCTTTCTGCTACTCCACCAATCTTCGTGTCATCTGAAATCCTAATGGGCAGACCAACGGTGCCCTCTTCCAGATCACTTATGTGTATTATAAGCAACAGTGGCCCCAGCACTGATCCCTGTGGAACACCACTGGTCACCTTTCTCCATTTCGAGATAGTCCCCTCAACTACTAAACTCTGTCTCCTGTTACTCCACTAGTTCTTTGCCCACCTAGCTGGTACACCCTGCACACCATGGAACTTCATTTTCTCCGTTATGTTTCCGTAGAGAACCATTTTAAATGCTTTACTAAAGTCCATGTACATGACACCCACACCCCTTCCTTCTATCAACTTGGTCACTTTCTTCAAAGAACTCTATAAAGTTGTTAAGACAGATTTTACCCCGCAAAAACAAACATGTTGTCTATCACCGATAAGCCCATTCATTTCTAAATATAAATACATTTTATCCCTCAGCACCTTTTCCAGCAACTTTCCCACCACTGATGTCAGCTTCTCTGGTCTGTAGTTACCTGAAATATCCCTACTGCAGGCATTCTACAGGGGGGCAGTATGGGAAACCTTCCAGTCCTCTGGCACCTCAGCTGTGTTTAAGAATGCTACAACGATAACTGCCTCGCTTGCCTCCCTCAGCAACCTGGGAGAGATCCCATCTGGACCTGCGGATTTGTCCACCTAAATATCCTGCAGCCTACTTGACAGCTGTTCTCTCCTCATGTCAACATGATCCAGAGTAAGCAAACTTCTCTCTCTAATCTCAGCATTCATCAACTCCCGTTCCTCAGTGAACACTGCTGCAAAGTAATCATTGAGAATCTCACCTATTTCCTCAGGTTCGACACATAACTATCCTTATCCTTTAGTAGACCACTGCTTTCTATAATTACACTCGTGCTTCGTATATAATTTTAAAATGGGGTAAAACAATGATTGCAGATGCTGGAAACCAGATTTTGGATTAGTGGTGCTGGAAGAGCACAGCAGTTCAGGCAGAATTACTGATCTCTCTTCCTCCATATGCCAAGAATATTGTCTTTAATCCTATATTAATTACTGAAGTTCGGCCTTCCAAAATGCATCACTTCGCATTTATCCAGGTTGAACTCCTTCTGCAATGTCTCAGCCTAGTTCTTCATCCTGTCTATGTCAGCTGCAAACTGAAATTGCCCTCGATACTATCAACGGGAGCTCCAACCTTTCTGTCATCGGCAAATTTAGCAAACCCACCCCTGAACCTCCTCATCCAAGTCATTTATAAAAAATACAAACAGCAGAGCCCTAAGAACAGAGGCATTCCAGACACGAATCACCACTGATCTCCAGGCAGAATACTTTCGATCAAAAACCACTCTCTGCCTTCTGTCAGCCAACCAATTTTGAATCCAGCCTTCCGAATCTCCCTATATACCATATCTCCTGAATTTATGAATGGGCCTATGATGGGGAACATTATCAAATGCCTTGCTGAAGTCCATATACAGCACCTCTAATGTTCCACCTTCGTCGTCTTGGCTCGTCACCTCCTCAAAGTGCTCAAGAAGCATTCTGAGGTATGATCAGCCCCTCACACAGCCATGCTGACTGCCTCTAATCATGCTATGCTTTTCAAATAGTCATAAATCGTATCGTTCAGAATTCTTTCTAAATCCTTGCTCACCACAGATGTAAGACTGACTGGTCACAATTACCAGAGATTTCGTTATTTCTCTTCTTGAATGAAGGAACAACATTTGCTTCCCTTCAATCCACCGGTACGCCTCCTGTGGAGAGTGAGGAAGCAAAGATCTTCACCTGCGCCTTACCAATCTCCTTTCTTGCTTCCCGGAGCAACCTTGGATAATCTGGTCTGGCCCTGGGCACTTAACAATCTTAATGTTTACCAAACTTTCCAGCACATCAATTTCATTATTCTTAATCTGTTCAACACTGTTTCCCAGCTCCTCAAAGCTCTCATTCATAACAAGGTCCCATTCCTTAGAGAAACCAAAGCAAACATCATCATTTCTGGCTTCCCTTATCGGCTCAGACTCCTTACGCTATCCCTGACCGGTCTTACGTTCTCTCTGATCATTATCTTATTCATCATGAATGAGCAAAATCCTTTGGGTTCTGCATAATCCGTTTTACCAAGCCTTTTCCGTGCCACTCCTGGCTATCCTCAGACCATTTCTGAACTCCTTTCCAATAAGTATGGAATCCTTTAACGCTGTGCTAGATCGTTGCTTCCTCCACCTTATGTAAACTGCCTTTTCTTTTTGACGAGAAGCTCCGCTGCTGTCATCATCCAAGGCTCCTTAACCTAACCCCTTCTTGCCTGTCTCAGAGGAACAAATTTGTGCATCACTAGCAACAACTGCTCCTTAAGCAATCTCCACATGTCTGTTGTGCCCGTTCTTTTGAACAGTTGCTCCCAATCTCTACTTCCCAAATCCTGTCTGACAGCGGCATAGTTTCATTTTCCCTAATTAAATATTTTTCCTTGGCAACTGTTACTTTCACTGTCCAAGTAAATGTGAGGCATTTGTGGTCAATATCATCAATGTATTCTCCCACCGCGAGATCTGACACCTGTCCTGGCTGATTGACGAGCACCAAATCCAAAATGGCCTCTCACCATGTGGACCTGTCTACATACAGTGTTAGGAGCCCTCCTGAACACACCTGACAACAACGGCTCAATCGAAACCATCTGCATTAAGGAGATACCAGTCAATCTTTGAAAAATTGAAGTCAACCACAACAACAACCCTACTACATATGTATTTTTCCCATATCTGCCGACCCACACGAGTTCTTCAATCGCCATACTGCTATTAGGAGGCCTGTAGAAAACCCCAAAGAGGTGGCTGCTCCCTTACTGTTCCTAACGTCCATCCATGCTGACTCAGTCGATAAAGCTTCCTCAACAACCTTTGTTTCTGTAGCTGTGAAGCAGTCGTTGTTCAACAATGCTGCACCTACTCCCCATTTTCCACGCTCCCTGTTATTTTAAACATCCTTAACCCTATAATATCGAGCAACCACTCCTGCCCCTCTAAAACCCACGTTTCCGTTCTGGCCATAGCATCATAGTCCCAAGTACTTATCCATGCTCTAAGTTCATCACTCCTATTTCTTACACTCCCTGCGTTAAAGTGAACACACTTTAATCGATGTGTTACTGGAAAAGCGCAGCAGGTCAGGCAGCATCCAAGGAGCAGGAGAATCGACGTTTCGGGTATGAGCCCTTCTTCAGGAATCCTGCAGAAGGGCTCATGCCCGAAACGTCGATTCTCCTGCTCCTTGGATGCTGCCTGACCTGCTGTGCTTTTCCAGCAACAAATTTTCAGCTCTGATCTTCAGCATCTGCAGTCCTCACTTTCTCCTCGAACACTTTAATCGATCCTTTTCTTCCATCACATGATTAACCATCCCGATAAATTCACTACATCCTGTCACTTCCCCGTATCTAACTACTCCCCTGCTACCCCCCCTCCCCGCCCAGATATGTAGGTCTGATTCCTACTACATTGCAAATATAGTTTAAGCCGGCCCGAAACACAGGAGCAAATCTCCCACTCAGGAAATTTGTGCTCCTTCAGTTCAGGGTTAACCCGTCCTTCATGTACTCACCTTCGCCAGAAGGCATCCCAATGGTCTAAATATCTGAAGCCCTCCTGCTTGTACCAGCCACACAGCCACGTGCTAAGCTGCACTGTCTGCCTATTCCTCACCTCACTATCTCGTGGCACCCGAAGCAACTTTGCGAACACTGCTCCACTCGTCCTGCTCTTCAGCTTCCAACCTAGCTCCCTGTAGTCACTTTCCAGATCCTCAACCCTTTTCCTAGCATAACATTGGTGCCAATATGTACCACGAGTTCTGGCTGCTCATGCTCCCTCTTTAGAATCCTGTACACACAATCAGCCACATCCTAGATCCAGGCACCGACGAGACAACATAACGTCTGGGAGGCTCCCCAATAAATTTTTGTTTGTGTTTCAGATATACAGGAACCACAGTTATTTGTTTTTGTTCAGTAATCGGGAGATCAAAGATGCATATGGAATGAAATGTTGCAGGATTTCAAGTATGTGACAGAAGAATGAAACTGATATAACAAGTGCATCAGCTACTTTTTCAGAAGCAGATGAGCGGAGTTGTGGTAGATTCAAGTCCTGTTCCCAATCTGTAATGAAATGGTCGTAATGAAAATGTGGATATGCAGTTGGAAGCTCATTTTTGAGGCAAATCATTGACCAAACGTTCAGCCTGTTTTAGCCTCACATGTTTGGCAGGAGGCGGTGGCTGTAGAGTAGTGTTTCAAGCAGAGATTGCAGAAAATGGCTTTGAATATCTTCTTCAATGTGCAAAATTTCAAAGTATCTTGAACTCGGTGTTGGGAAAGGGAAGACTGTCTGGACTCAGAGAAAACTTTAAGGGCATACAATTTTCCATGCAGCTTGTTTTTTATTCGAGCGTGGAGATTTGCCAAGTTCTGTCAAGCGTCTTTTTGTTAATGACACCTAAATTGCCCACCTTCTTCTCCATGTCTCTCACTCACTTTCCACAGCAGGAGGTGGGTGATAGGGTGATTTTGTAAAGAGTCACTTGCAAGTTCATATTGGGAAGCGAGTTTTCTTCACAGAAAGAGAACCATGGGATCTCTACAGTGTGGAAGCAGGTAATTCATCTCAACAAGTCCATACTAACCCGCCGAAGAGGATACCTCCCAGACCAACCCCGTACCTAATCCCTGCAGCACTGCATTTCAAATGGCTGACGCACCTAACTCCCATGTCCTTTAATACCACAGGAAATGTAGCATGGCATATGCATCTAATTTGCACATCTTTGGTCTGTGACGTGAAGCCAGTAAACATGGAAACCCGCTCAGACATGTGGAGAAATTGCAAACTCCATAGAAACATTTACCTGAGGGTGAAATCCAACTCGAGTCTCTGGCGCTGAGGCAGCAGTGCGAACCACTAAGACATCTCACCGCCCATGGAACAAGTGACAATGCAGCAGTACTTATGCTCTCTATGTCCTACTGTTTATCCGAAAAATTATCAAATTAATTTGTCAATTTCACAACCTACCTTTGTGATTTTGTGGCTTCTCACTTGCTCGCTCTTTTCTTACATCAGTTACATAAGATACTGGATCGGAATACCTTGGAATCGGCAACTTCAATCGCACATTCATCAGAATCTTCTCACAAACTTTGAGAATCTAAGAGAGTTACACGATTTATCAGAACGTAAACATCATCTTAAAGTGTGAACATGGAAGTGTACAGCGGAATAACTGTGGAGAGGAACTACGAACGTGTTTTTGTGTTTGTAACGATTCAGGGGATGATAAGTTCAGAAGATATAAGAGCATAATTCGGCCAATTGGCGCATCGAGTCTGCCATGCCACACAGCCATGTCTGATATGCTCCACGCTCCCATTTTCCTGCATTCTCTCCATATGCCTTCAATCAATTGCCAATTAAAAATCTGTAACTCCTCTTGAAGTTTTCTAACTGTCGCAGTATCCATCGCAAATTGACATACCAAATTCCATAGATTCACAACCCTTAGGGATATGTCATCTCCCTTAACATTATTTTAAATCAGCTATCCCTCATCTTGAGACTATCACCTCTTGTCCAAAAAATGCCCCACAAGTGGAAGCATCCGCTGCACGTCTATTTTGTCTATACCTTTAATAATCATGAATACCTCAATTTGATCTGCCCTTATTCCTTGAAATTCCAGAGATTATTGCCCTAAACTGTTCAATCTCTTTACACAACAAACCCCTCCTGACCGGAATCAATATAGTGAACGTCCTCTGAACTGCCTCCAGTGCCACTACATCTTATTTCAAATAAGTAAACCAAACGTATGCTCAATACTCCAGATGCGTTCTTAATAATATCTTGCATAGTTGCAACAATACTTCTTTACCATTATATTATCTGCCTCTATTTGCAAAATCCAACATTCCATTATCTTTCTTTATTATCTTCTGTAACTGCATACTAGTTTCTGTGACTAATTGTGTAAGGAGAGAAAACCATTTTGCCTAAAGAGCATTTGCTTACAGAAACCATGTTTGTCTGCAGCCAAAGTGGGACAATCCACAATGTCATTGATACCTCAAATGAGATACACTCAGGAACTGACAGTCAAAGAGCCATAATCTAGGCCAGAGTGGTGCTACAAAAGCACAGCAGGTCAGGCAGCATCCGAGGAGCAGGAAAATCGACGTTTCGAGCAATGAGGAAACTGTTGAAATCCACATTGATGCCATGGGGTTGAAGTGTTCCCAGGCGCAATACTCCAAACCCATGGACTCAATGTGCATTTCACCAGTTTCCTCATTTCCCCTTCCCCACTTCACCCCAGGTCCAGCCTTCCAGCTCAGAACCGCCCACATGACCTGTCCTACCTGCCTATCTTCGTTTCCACCTATCCCCTCCAACCTCCTCTCTGACCTATCAACTCCATCCCCATCCCCATTCACTTATTGTACTCTATGTTACACTCTCCCCACCATCACCCCCGTCTCATTTATCTCTCCACTCTGCACACACCCTTCCTCTATTTCTGATGAAGAGCTGTGGCCCGACACGTCAATTTTCCTGCTCCTCGGGCGCTGCCTGACCTGTTGTGCTTTTCCAGTACCACTCCGATCTAGACTCTGGTTTCCAGCCTCTGCAGTCCTTGTTTTTAACTAGTAAATGAGTCATTGCCGAATCAGAGGAACATCAGAGGTGGGCGGCACGGTGGCACAGTGGTTAGCACTGCTGCCTCACAGCGCCAGAGACACGAGTTCAATTCCCGCCTCAGGCGACTGTCTGTGTGGAGTTTGCACATTCTCCCCGTGTCTGCGTGGGTTTCCTCCGGGTGCTCCTGTTTCCTCCCACAGTCCAAAGATGTGCAGGTCAGGTGAATTGGCCATGCTAAATTGCCCGTAGTGTTAGGTATAGGGGTAAATGCAGGGGTATGAGTGGGTTGCACTTCGGCGGGTCGGTGTGGACTTGTTGGGCCGAAGGGCCTGTTTCTACACTGTAATGTAATCTAAAAAAAAATCTAATTACAAGTTATCTAAACGACCCACTAAATGTATTCTCTACCTCACATTGGAATTGGACCTCCAAAAGTCCCTAAGGCTCTCTCTGTCTCTCCAGGAACACAGCCAACACAATGCCCTCGCAGACGAGTTGTCACCTGGGAGTTCTTGGACAGGACTCCCCCCGCGGTGGCGGCATGGTGGCACAGTGGTTAGCGCTGCTGCCTCACAGCGCCAGAGACCTGCGTTCAATTCCCGCCTCAGGCGACTGACTGTGTGGAGTTTGCATATTCTCCCCGTGTCAGCGTGGGTTTCCTCCCACAATCCAATTATGTGCAGGTCGGGTGAATTGGCTATGCTAAATTGCCCGGAGTGTTAAGTGTAGGGGGAATGGGTCTGGGTGGGTGGCGGGTCGATGTAGACTTGTTGGGCCGAAGGGCCTATTTCCACACTGTAAGTAATCTAATCTAATTACTGTATCGTTGCCTTCAGATTCTTCCTCACAGCGCCAGAGACCTGCGTTCAATTCCCGCCTCAGGACCTGCGTTCAATTCCCGCCTCAGGTGACTGACTGTGTGGAGTTTGCATATTCTCCCCGTGTCAGCGTGGGTTTCTTCCCACAATCCAATTATGTGCAGGTCGGGTGAATTGGCTATGCTAAATTGCCCGGAATGTTAAGTGTAGGGGGAATGGGTCTGGGTGGGTGGCGGGTCGATGTAGACTTGTTGGGCCGAAGGGCCTATTTCCACACTGTAAGTAATCTAATCTAATTACTGTATCGTTGCCTTCAGATTAGCTTGCTTCTTGTTGTCATTGTTCAACTGGCCAAAATGCCGGACTCACAGCATTAATATGCATGTTTACATAATGTCAAACTATCAATGTAGTCAGAACCGTATTTTCCTGTAATTAACATCGATCTTTTGTAACCTATAATAATGGAATGTACCTGTACTTCGGGAAAGAAGCTGAGCCTCGTATGTGCAGGGTAAGCATCCTGTATCCATGCGGTTCATCTGTCTTCATACTTTATCATGAAATAAACCAGTTTGTGTCAATTTCACATGCTCTGTGTGCGGGTTTTGTTCATCATTGGACAATTGTTTTCCACTCGTGAACGAGAATACCCAGATCTCTACGTTCCAGAGCACTTCGAAGTGCATCTCAATTGAGATTATTGGTCAACTTCCCATTTTCCAGACACTCAACTCCATCTGTCACATTTTGGCACCCCTTTCCTTCCCTACCAGTATCCATTTTTAAGGGATGTTTTCCTCATTACAATTCACCATCCCTCCTACTTTTGTGTCATTTGAAAATTTGGCTATGGAGCCTCCAACTTTGGCTATGGAACCTGTGTCCAGGTTCTTATTGTAGATTGAAAATAGCCCAAGGACCGAATGTTGTTGCACCACACTAGTCAGAACTTGCCAGCCCGGCTCTCTGTTGTTTTTGTCCATCAACCAGTCAGCTTTCCAATACTTTAAAATACTGCTCATCACATATAGTCAGAACTTGTGAATTAGCTTTTTGTGCTGCACCACATCAAACTTCTTCTGGAATTCAAGATATATTACATCGACAGGATCCCCATTATCTACTTTGCTTGTCGCATCTTTGAAGAGATCTAGTAAATTAGTCAAACACGATTTGCATTTATTTGAAAAAAACATGCTGACTGCGAGAGTGTTTTAACTTTTATAATGTTCTGATATTGCCCCCTTGATAATTGATTCTAATACTTCCCCAAACACAGCTGTTTACCTAACTGGACTGCAGTTTCCCACATATTGCTTACCTTACTTTTTACAATAAGTGTGTTACATTAGCAATTCCCAATCAACTGGAACTTTTCACGCGTCTCAGGAATTGTGGAATATTGTAAGAGTTGGACCCACTTTCTCCACTTTCAGTTCCTCTCATGCCATAGAACGTCGGCCTCAGAAATTTTACGTCCTCAATAGTAATAGCTTTTCATGTTCCTTCTCCGTATCCATGTTGACTGTTCGAAGTTTTCTCCTTTCGATTGCCTCTGACATACCCGTTCTAGTAGGAAACGTTCTATTGCTCACAATCGTGATGAGGGAAATAGAACTCCTTCACTTCAATAACTTCAGTCCGAGACAAGATCTGAAGCAGCAGTATCGTTTATTATACGCTTGCAATCGTGGTGTCTATAAGATTGGCACAGGGAGTTTAGCAAGTACACAACTTTTTATGCAATTCTTCCTCTTTCCCTCCTCCCATTGCTCTTCCTCTGTTTTCCTCCTCCCAGTACTCTAAACCAGGCTGTTTATCTCTTGCCTCATCCGGCCTTGTACACAACAAAGTACAAGTTTTGCTTGGCCATTTCACCACATACCGCTTTGTTATAAATCCCCCTTCACTGCCATCTGTTTCCTTACCTGCTAAAGCAACATTTCCTTCCATTCTTTGCCCATACTGAGCTTTATGACCACTTGATTGTGTTTTTGTTTGGTTTACTGAAGCGGGAAACAGATTCTAGTAACTGTTTGAATAAGCATATCCAGCTTAAAGTTTGTGAGAAGATTTGCAGCTCGGCGAACAGAACCACAGCATATCCAGCTTAACCAAACCCCCTCCCCTCACAGCACCTTATCTACTTGTCTGTTACATCTACCATTGTTTGCAGGCACGTTTCTTTCTTGTATGCACATTTTAGCTAATGCAAAAGCAATTATAAATTTCCTTCACATCGTTTTCACTCTTGTTAACTCAACTCTTGGCTGAAACAATTATACACTGGTGTGAGTTCATTTACCTTACATAAGCAATTATGATTGCAGAAGTAAAATCTGAGGTAACGTATTCATTTAACATCTCTGACACCTTAGCGTTTTCCAGTATGAACTCTCTGGTTTCGTCTTCCAAGGAATCAACTTTCCCCTGAGCGATTCTCTTCCCTTTCATATACTTCGATAAGCTTTTGCTATGCTTTTTGATATTTTCTTTCATAATTGACCTCGGCTATTTTTGTTACTTTTTTTGTGAAGATGCCTTTGCTTATGTTGGATTTGTTCTCAAATTTCCAACCTGTCACTGCCTTTGAAGAATGGCACACGACTGTTTTACGAGGAAAGGAATAGGGACTTGAGGCTTTTTTTCTTGGAGAGAAGAGGTTTGAGAGGTTACTTAATTGAGACATATCAGTTTATCAGACTGTTACATAGAGTAGACAGTGAGAGCCCTTTTCCTGGAATGGTGATGGCTAGCAGGATTGGGCAGATCTTTAAACTGAGGGGTGATAGACATAGGACAGATGTCACAGGTTGTTTCGTTACTCAGAGAGTAGTCGGGGCGTGTAACACACACTGCCTGCAACAGAAGTAGACTCGTCAACTTTCAGGGCACTGAAATGGTAACTGGATAAGCATACGGATGAAAATGGAATATCATAGCTTAGATGGCCTTCAGGTTGGTTTTACGGTTCGGCACCACAGCAAGGGACGAAGGGCCTGTTCTGTGCTGCAATGTTCCATGTTCTATATTGTCCTTAATCTTGTTTAGCCACGGATTTTTCTTTGCCTGTCTTGCCACCTTCATTCTTTCACTGTGTTATATATTTAATTATGATACGTTGAGACGCTCCTTAAACAACTGTCACTAATCATCAGTCTTTTTACATATTACCCTTCCTGCCCAATCTACTCGGTCCACACCTGTCCTCATCCCTCAGTGACTTCCTTTGTTTAATTTCAGAACACTACTTTGGGGCTCCTTTTTTATCACTTCCAAACTGAAACTTGAATGCTATTGTCCTGTGGTCACTACTCACGAGATGATCATTAGGTATGATTTCATCAATTAATCTCTTTTTAGTACACAATGCCAAATCCAGAGTAGCCTGAGTTCTGGTTGTTTTCGCAACGCATGCTCCAAGAAAGAATCGATAATGCATTTAATGAAGTGCCTGCAGTCAAGAACAGAAGAACCGAATCCCCAAGGTGTGGAGACAGACCATTTTACCCAACACGTCCACAGCGACCCTTTGAACAGTATCCTATCCAGACCCATGCGCAACGCTGTTGTGGTGAGTCAACCATCCTCCCTGAATTCCCCATTGCTATCCATACCTGTTGTACATGGACAAATACAAGGGTGGAGGCTTCTGCAACTCTCCCTCCTGGATCCCTCTACCTGCCTTAGACAAAACAGCATTTCAGTCGCTGACCACTCGCGGAATTGGAGTTCGTTAGTGTATAGGATGTGACTGTTGCCTGAAACACAGCGTCCAGGTTACTGTCCCTCACACTGGTGTGCTGCAAAGTCCAATGCTCAGAGTGAAGCTCATCAAAACGGAGTAGGAGTTCCTCAATCAACCAACATGAACAGCAAATGTGGTCAATGGGAACCACAATGGGTTCCAGCTACTCCCAGATCATGCAAAAACAACACTTAAGCTTGATCCTGCAGCTTAATATTATTTGGCTAGTTTGACTTTCTAAAAAATCTGTTTTGATCTCTTTGCTTACTATCAAAATCTGATATCAACTCACAATCAAAACTTTAATAAAGATTCAATATAACACAGCCTCAAATTTAAAACAGATTCTCTAATTGTCAGTCAACTCACAACATTGCTGTAACATCACTTTTCAGCTCCCCCTCAGTCAAATCATTCACACTCTTACCTTCCCAGACTGCAGTCCAGCGCGGTCCTGCTCATCTCTTCTCATGAAGTGAAGGTTGCAAATCCCGAGATAGGCATTTATTTCTTGTACCTTCCCAGGCTGCTCTATGGCTGTCTGCCACTCAGCTCTGCTTCTGAAGTGAAAGCCGCGATATACGTTTTGTATATCATTTATCTACCAGGCTGCCCTTTGGTTTCCTCCCACGAAGCTCCTCTCCTGAAGCGAATCCATATCCTCAAGTTGAGGTTTTGAGCAATTACCTTCCCAGGTTGCTCTGTGGCACTCTACCACTCAACTCCATTCCAGAAATGAGGTCTGCAAATCATTGAGGTAATTTTTCTTGTCACTTACTGGGCCGGACTACCCTGCGGTTCCCAGTTGCTCAGTTCGTCTCCTGGAATGAAGGCCACAATTCCATGAGGAAAACTTTCATATCAGTTAACTTACCAGGATGCGCTCTGGCTCACTACTGCTCAGCTGAACTCCTGAAATGAGTCTGATGAACATGTTTTCTCCTAGCAACGGCCTGTGTACATGTGCGATTCTGATTCTGAGCAATCGCCTGTGAACCCATTCCAAATCTACTCCCCCTGCATTGGCTTATGAACTCATCCCAACTGTGGTCTCCCAGCAAATGACTGTGACCAAATTCCCACTGTGTTCTCTTCCCATTTTGTTCCCCTACCAAAAGCTTGTGAACCCATCGGCAATCTGTTCACCTATCAACGGCCTGTGAATTAACTTCCATTCTGTTTCCTAGCTGCGGCCTGGAAACTGATTCTTTCTCTGTTCTCCCAGCAGTGGCCTGTGTACCCACCCCCATTTTGTTACAGTGGCAATGGCTTGCAAACCAATTCTCACCCAGTTCCTCTAACAATGGCGTGTAAATTCATCCCCTCAATTCGCCCAGCAATGGCCTCTGAATCCATTCCAACCCTTGTCTGTTAGCAATGATTTGTGAATACCTTCCCATTCTACTGCCTATCAGTGGCATTTTAATCCAAAGGAAAACTAGTACCCAATGAACGGCGTGTGGAACTATCCTCACTTTGATCCCCCAGCAACGGTGTGTAAAAGCGTTCCCATTCTCTTCTCGTAACAAGGAGCTGAGAAACCGTTTCCATCCTGTTTCTCCTGCACTCCCATGAGAACGAATAGCCACTCTGCTCCCCTGGAAACATCCTGGGAACCAATCAGCACCCGTTTCCCCTTGCATCATTTCCGCATCATTTTTTCCTTGCCTGCAAACATATGCCCAGTTCTATTATATTACCAATGACATGTGAACACATACACTCTCTGTTCTCCAGCATTTGGCTATGATCTCATCTCCGATCTGTTCTCTCAGCAACAGACTGTGTACCCATCACCATTCTGCTTTCAGAACAAGGGCCATCGAAACAATCACCACTGGCATCACCTGGGAACGGCCTGTGAAACCATCACCAGCCTAACTTCCTACAAACTGAAAGTGAACCCGTCTCCTTTCTGTTCTCCTTGCAAAAGCCTGAGAACCCATCTCCACTGTGTTTCTCTTGCAACAGCCTGTGAACATACACTCACTCTCTTCACCTTGCAACAACCTATAAATCAATCGGCATTCTGCTTTCAAGCTATGGTCGATGAACAAATTCTTGCTCTTCTGTCCCAGCAATCGTCTGTGAACCCATTCGCACTCTGTTTACCTAGAAACGGTATATGAACCAATCCCAATTCTCTTCCAAAAGCATCAACTGCTGAACTCATTTTCTTCTTTTCAGCTTGCGAATGAATATATTCCTACTTAGTGACACTAGGAATGGCTTGTGGTCCCGTTCCCGCTCTTTCTGATTGAAACGGACTGCAGAACTATCCCCAAGTTGTTCTCCTAAAAGCAACGTTTGAGTTGATCTCCACTGTGTTGACCTAACAGCGGCCTGAAAACTGATTCCTAATCTGTTCGACGAGCAAATGTCTGTGAAAAAATACAAACACTGCTCTCCCATCGACTGCTGGTCTACGTATCGGGAAACTTGCCCCCGGCCTTTGAGCATATTCCCAATTTGTTACCCGACCAAAAATTTGTGAACCCAGCCTCATTCAGTTCTCGAAGCAATGGAATGTGAAACCAGCCCCACTCTGTTCACCTAGGAGTGGCTTGTCAACGCATCCCCACTTTGAATCACAGTGGACTGTGAACCCATCCCCACTGTGTTCCCCTGAAAACAGCCAGTGAACCCATTTCCAATTTATTCCCAATGGAACATATTGTAAACCCATCCCATTTCTGTCCTACGAGCAAGGTCTGTCACCCCATCACCCCACTTTTGTCCTAGCAACGGTCTGTGAACTAATCGCCATGCTGTTCTCCTGGCAGCGGAGAATGAAACCTTCCCCACCCTTTTCGCCAAGCAATGGCCAATAAGCCCCTCTCCATTTTGTGAACGAATCCTCATTCTGTTCCCCAAACAAAGGCATGTGCAACCATTTTTGCTATGTAACCCACTCAACATTCAGTGAACCCTTTCACACTCTCTTCTCCGAGCAAAAACCTGTGAACCTAACCATAAAGCTATCTACTCGGATTGGTCTGTGTGCCCATCACAAGCGTGATCGCCTAAGAACTGCTTGTAAATGGATCACGACTCTGTCCCCGAGCAATGACACGTCAATTCATTCCCACACCGTACCCCTAGCTACAGCCTGTGAATCCATCCTCATTCTCTTCTCCTAGCAACGGCCTTTGAACACATCCCCAATGTGTTAAATGAGAAATGGCACAGTTATGGCACGTGAACATAATCCTCGTGCTAGCCCCTCGCAACGGGCTGTGAAAACATCACCAGTCCAATCTCCTCTGAACTAACAATGAACCAATCATTATTGTGATCTGCTAGCAATGGTCTTGGAAACCACACCCACTGCATTCCTCTCGCAACAGGCACTTTCTCTTCGCCTACCAACAGCATATGAAATAATTCCCGTTAATTTTTTTTAGCTTCGGGTTATTTACCAGTTTTTAGTCTGTTTACCGAAGCAAAGGAATGGGAACCCATTCACATTCTGTTCTCCTGGCAACAGCCCACGGACCTATACCCACTCTATTCTCCTCGCAACGGCCCTTGAACTCAACACGAGTCTCTTCGCCGACGCCACTCTGTTCCCCATAAACATCCTGTGAAGATATCGGCAGCATTTTCTCAAGACCACTAACATATTCCCACGCTGTTATCCTGCAAACGACTTTTGGACTTTCCCCAATCTGTTCGCCTCGCAATGTCCTTTGAGCCGATCCACACCAAGGCAATGGCAAGCGTGAGCAAATGAGACAGAGCGAGATTGGGAGGGGCAGAAAATGCAAGATAGAGGCAGAGTGAAACAGAATGGAGGAGGGTACGTAACACCAGAGGTGAAACAAGGACATAGTGACTTAAATCCAACTCCTGATCTCGGTCAGTGAACCATCCACTTCGCTGAGGACCAG
>NW_025214966.1:23975-26576 GCF_004010195.1 Chiloscyllium plagiosum
CCGCTTAGAAATAGGACACATTAATTTAAAACAGTGATTGTTAACATTTCGTTCTCACAAATGGTTAGGATTTTTGGGAGTGGCAGAAGCCAAGTTCTTGATTTTAGCAGCGGCAGACAGATTATTGCTAAGCAACGAATTGAGAAAGTATCGGATACGTAGGAAGGCAGGTTTGAGGTTACAGTTATCGCGATCATCGTTCAGTTAAATTGTGGAGGATGTTTTACTATCTGAAATACAAACTTCAGTCCCAATTTATTGGATCATATTTCCGTGATTTAAATTGTGCATATGCGTGGTGTTAACGACATGAGGTTATTCAGTCAGAATTTGAAAAGCCGCTGCTGAGGAATTGAAGATATAGGATCTAACGTTGCTGGTTTATGGTACAGGCTTGTGTGCTGTGTATCTGAAGTCACTGCTGAACAGAGCAGATTAATGTTTTTGCAATGAGTAAATTAATGAAATATTATTTTGCAGAAGACGCAACTGATATTGATTGAAATATGACAAGAACTTGTCAAATAAAATAAATAGAACTCCTCCGTTTTTGTTGAATAAACAAAAATAATTCAGAGTGACGATGACAATAAAGTTGAAATGGTCTTTATGTAAAGTTGACATTCGATTTAACTATGTTTGTGTTTTACTTTTTAAAGCTATGTGTAGGGAACATTTCGCGCATTCTTCTCCAGGCAGTTAAAGGCCAAGTTAAAGTTTATTCTGATCAGAACAGAACGTGGTCTCGTCTGCGTTTCGGTCATGTGTAACTAGCCCTTCAAAGCACAAACTTCACGAGTTTATAGAACTTCACAGTGGTAGCTAATTATTCACAAAACAAGAAACCGACAGTAGTGAATAATGGTTGTCTTTATTGTTTTTTTTGCCGGAGGAATATTTTCAATCGTTCATAGCAATGATCAAAATGAGAACATCTGCTCTTTAAGTGGGAGATTTTATTGCACTGTGATTATGAGATGCAAAGGTCAAAGTTTTCGGATTACACTTAACTGGATGAAATGGTAAGTAGAAAGATAAAAACAGGAGGACACAAATGACTACATAAATATGCAAAAACATATCAAATGAAGCTTAATACTTTGAATGGGTAAAGGTAAGTCATATTGGTCATTCAGCGTTGATGCCATTCGTAACATAATCCAAAGACAAATCACACATCAGAATTATGAGTAGTCATGATTCCGCCTCCAATAATTTTGAAGGATATGGTGTGGTTAGATGAAGAACTGTCTTCCAGGAGGGAAAACCAAATCAACAAGGCTTTGTGCAGACTTTACTACGATGGGCTGTACCATACATTATTGTATAATTGAATTTCTAGTGTGGAAGCAAGCCCATCGAGTGCACCCCACCGAACAGCATCCTGCCAATTACAGCAGCTTACCCTATCCCTGGAACTCTGCATTTACAATGTTTGACCCACCGAGCCTGATACATCTTCAGACTGTGGGAGGAAACCAGAGAACAGTTAGGAAATCGATGTAGACACAGGAAACGAGAGATAAGGTAACTCTGTATATCTGAGGTCTGGTAACGCAAGGAATGACGTATAGCTACATGACAGTGGACAGATCTTTCATATTATTTGTGGTATAATCAAATCATAACCAACTTTACCCTGCCGAATGACTTGATGATTTATTTGCAACTAAATCACGAAATCTTTCTTCAAAAGTTGACCTTAGACGCATCATACAAGCAGACCATTCGTCCCAGGGCCACACCAAGAATAAACTACCCACTCACATTCCCCTACATGAACACTCGATATTTACATTTTATTAATGCACCTCACCTACACATCCCAGAACACTGAAGGGAATTTACATGGCCAAACCACCGAGCCTGCACAGCTTTGGATTGTGGGAGGAAACCGGAGCATCCAGAGAAAACCCACGCAGACTCGAGGAGAATGTGCAAATTCCACGCAGATAGTCGCCTGAGGCTGGAATTGACTCTGGGCTCTGGCGCTCTGAGACAGCAGTGCTAACCACTGAGCCACCGTGCCACCAAGCCCAAATAGTTCCGGCAAAATGCAGATACAAATGGCCAGAACTCTAATTTCGTATCAAATTTCATATTTTCAGATTTCCTGCTATTCCACTCTTTAAAGTTTCTTTTTCCAATATCATCTAAACATTAAATTTAGCAATTGAAGAGATATGGTCGCAGGTCTAAATTGTTGAATCATAGTTAAGTTGAAAAGCTAAGAGACCCGGGGCTGTGATTCCGTTTTGAAATAAAAATATATTTGAAGTTCTCCACAGTGTCACGGCCATCAAACCAGAAAATTAATTCCCCCATGGATCGCGAAAGTGTATAAAATTGCATTCCAACCGCAAAACCAGCAAGCATTAAAATAAGGTGAGATCCTGGTGAAGCAACAACACATGCCTATCTGCATTGCTCTCGCATCAGTAAAAATAATGGTGAAGAAATAATTCCATAAACAGTCGATAAGTTCTACATTGTGCAGTCATGCAAAAATATATCATGAATGCTTGTGGAAAATCATCAGCTTGAGTAGGAGGCTCCAAAAAAATACATAAAGAATATGGGGTGCCCTGGGAGAGTACAACA
>NW_025214966.1:26676-32707 GCF_004010195.1 Chiloscyllium plagiosum
GGGCGGCACGGTAGCACAGTGGTTAGCACTGCTGCTTCACAGCGCCAGAGACCCGGGTTCAATTCCCGCCTCAGGCGGCTCTCTGTGTGGAGTTTGCACATTCTCCCCGTGTCTGCGTGGGTTTCCTCCGGGTGCTCCGGTTTCCTCCCACAATCCAAAAATGTGCAGGTTAGGTGAATTGGCCATGCTAAATTGCCCGTAGTGTTAGATGCAGGGGTAAATGTAGGGGTAGGGGTATGGGTATGGGTGGGTGCGCTTCGGCGGGTCGGTGTGGATTGGTTGGGCCGAAGGGCCTGTTTCCACACTGTAAGTAATCTAATTGGTTCAAATATGGATAGAAGATCTGAATTCCAAAGGTAAGATTGGTTGCCCTCAGAAATGAAGCTATTCTTAGCTGATGTGGCATACAGGAACCTGTCACTGAAATTCACCTCCACAGATGCGGTTGTGGAAGATATTTTGTTGATTCAGAGCAGAACGCTGCCTTTTTTTTTGTTTTGATGGTTCACTCATGTACTTGTCCCCGCAAATACCTAGAAGAACTTTGGTTTATATCTCGAACCTTCTATTTATATGTGACACTGGTCAAAGTCTGAAAAATCTTTCCAAGTTGCAAGCATCAGACCATTTACAAGCATGGGAGATCCATTCATCATTGCTTTATGTTTAGGAGCAATTCCTGCATCGGATCCCACACTATCAACTTTACTAAAAGTTGACCTGGCTAAGAAATGCAGACCAGGTGCCCTCAAAAATGCCCGAAATCGTATAAACGTTGCAAATCATGACACTCTCAATTCTGTAATCCATCTCCATTGCACAGGTTAGGAGTGTGATAACATTATTCCCACTTTGCAGTCTGAGCCCATATTGAACAACATGCAATACTTCTTATCTCACTGAGGACAGCTACTTCCTACATTGAAAACATATCTTAAGAGGCTGTCACTGACGTAACACTGTAGCACAGGTTGTATGAAATACAGTTCAGAAATTTGACAAAGCTGTTAGACAGCATCTTGAAAACGCACTCCAGCACCATCCAGTAAAATAAAACGGCAGATGCTTTGGCGTATTACCACCATGTTTCCTCCCTCAGTCGTCCTTGGTTTCCAGACTTTGGTGGAAACGTTGGATTTTTCTTCCAATAGATTGCGTTTTACCAGTAACACATGAACGGTTGTGAATCAAGACGATAAGTTAGGACGACTATCGTCAAGGATATTAGCAACACCACCAATAATGTCCATTTCGTGAAATATCTGTGCCATGAATGAATTAAAATCAATTAAATGACAAAGGACACATGAACATGCATTGTAAATTTATTGCACTGTTAATAGAACAAAAAAACACATTTTTTGATTTGTTTGGAGGTAAGGAGAGCTAAACTTTATTATCTTGTGCAATATTGCAAGCTGGAAACGAGTCTTATCATTATTCAATAACAAAAACTGAAGTAGTACGGTGGCTCAATGATTCATATTGCTGCCTCACATCACCCGGAACTCTCGTTCAATTACAGCCAAAGGGGGGGGGGGGCGTCTGTCTGTGTGGAATTTGCATATTCTCCAAGTGTTTACATGGGTTTCCTCCCAAAATCTAAAGATGTTCAATTTACGTGATATGATGATGCTAAATTGCCCACTGTGCCCATGGACGTGTGTGGTTTCCACACTGCCAACCATCATCTCCACCGAGTTGGCCTTGATGATGTCAATTGGAAGCTTGGACTGATGGATCAGCTCAGGGATAATTCCCAAGTACTGCCTCTCTCCTTCCGGAACATTCTTCAGCTTCAGCAAAAGTTGCCTAAAGCACTGGTCAGCTGGAGATGAACAGAGAGCAGGAACGGCAAATCAGAGCAGGACTTCTGCACTGAATGGTTGCTGACCAAACTGAACGAGAGGTTCACTGTTCTTTGGAAGTGGAGTCACAGGTACATAGAGCAGCAAAGAACACACTTGGTAGGCTTGCCTTTAATCGTCAGGGCATTGAGTATACGAAATGGGAGGTCATGTTTTGCAGCTGTACAGGACGTTAGTTAGGCCAGTTTTGGAATACTGCATTCAATTCTAATCTACTTGCTATAGAAAAGATGTTGTGAAAGTTGAAAGGGTTCAGAAAAGATTTACAGGGATGTTGCCAGGGTTGGAGGGTTTCAGCCAGAGGGAGAGGCTGAACAGGCTGGGGCCGTTTTCCCTGAAGCGTCGGAGGCTGAGGGGTGACCTTAAAGGGGTTTATAAAATCATGAGGGGCATGGATAGGGTGAATAGACGAGGCCTTTTCCCTGGGGTGGTGTCTCCAAAACTAGAGGGCATAGGTTTAAGATGAGTGGGGAAAGATATAAAGGGGACCTAAGGGGTAACCTTTTCATACAGAGGGTGGTGCATGTGTGGAATGAGCTGCCAGAGGAAGTGGTGGAGACTGATACAATAATAACATTTTAAAAAGGCATCTGGATGGGTATTTGAACAGAAAGGGTTTAGAGGGATATGGGCCAGATGCTGTAAAATGGGACTAAATTAATTTAGGATATCTGGTCGACATGGAAAAGTTGGACCAAAGGATCTGTTTCTGTTCTGTACAGCTTGAGTGAAGGCAGAGAGAGATAATGAACAGAACCCTGACTCCCCCTTCCCTCTCCCTTTCAGATTCCTTGACAGGGTATGGGCTTTGCTGGCCAAGCTGGTATTTCTTGCCATCCCTAATTGCCCTCAAACTGAGTGCCTTGCTCAGCCATTCCAGAGGGCTATATCCCTGTGGGGTCTGGAGTCACATGCAGGCCTAGACCAGATAAGGACAGCAGATTTCCGTCCCCGATGGGACATCCTGTTGTTGGGGTTCATGAGAGATGTGGAGACAGGCAGCTGGGGAGAGTTAGTTTGTAGCACCCACCGTGTTCAAACAGAAAGTCCCACGCTGCTACGTGATCTCGCCAGGGTTTCATATTCAGCCATTTGGCCAGCTCCAGAGGAATGTACAGCAATGGGATAGTCGTCTGTAACATCTCCTCAACTGCTTGGATAAATCTCTCCGAGCTGGGATCCACTTCCTCTGCAAATAAACCCAGTCTCTCTCCATACAGTAGGTGGAAACTGGCTGGGAAGAGAGAGACTTTGATATTAACCAGGTAAAGGATAGTGCCAATATAAATAGGAGCCCCAGTAAACACGTCTTCCCCTCACTCCCCCGTCTGTATTTCGCACGGATCATTCCCCCGAGACACTCTAATCGACCACAAGCAACCCCACCCCCTGCCATGTAATCACAGAAGGTGCAACCCGTGCCCCTTCCCCTCCTCCCTGCTCACCATCCAAAGCCTGAAAGAGTCTTTCCAGGTGAAGCAGCATGTCACCTGGACCCCCTCCCATCCTGGGTATTGTTAACGCTGTACCCAATGTGGCCTACTCTACATTGAAGGAACTAAACGCAGTCTGGGTGACCACTTTGCAGAACACCACTGGTCCGTGCGCAAGCGTGGACCCAACCATCCTGTCGCTGATCACTCTAACACAGCGTCCTGTTCACATGCCCACATCACCGTCCATGACATGCTGCAGTGTTCCAGTGAAACCCAGCACAAGCTGGAGGAGACTTCACCTGAGGAAGGAGCAGTGCGCCGAAAACTGGTGCTTCCAAATAAACATCTTGGACTAAAACCTGGAGTTGTGCGACTTCTGACTTTGTCCACGCCAGTCCAACACCAGCACCTCCACATCATGACTTAATATTGAGTGCAACAACTTCAGATTCTGAAGCAACTCCCATTCATTCCCTTTCTTGTAGATTTACTTGTTCCATTCTCTATCATCAACACTGGAAACGTTAGCTTGCCCTCTCACCATGGAGGAAGACTGACCCACCGATCAATACAGCCCGGGTAAGGGAGAGAGTGTTCGATATAACCCGGGTAAGGGAGAGAGAGAGTGATTGATATAACCCGGGTAAGGGAGAGAGAGTGTTCGATATAACCTGGGCAAGGGAGAGAGAGTGTTCGATATAAAGCGCGTAAGGGAGAGAGAGAGTGTTCGATATAACGCGGGTAAGGGAGAGAGAGTGATCAATATAACGCGGGTAAGGGAGAGAGAGTGATTGATATAATCCGGGTAAGGGAGAGAGAGTGTTCGATATAAAGCGGGTAAGGGAGAGAGAGAGTGTTCGATATAACCCGGGTAAGGGAGAGAGAGTGATTGATATAACGCGGGTAAGGGAGAGAGAGAGCGTGTTCGATATAACGCGGGTAAGGGAGAGAGAGAGTGTTCGATATAACGCGGGTAAGGGGGAGAGAGAGTGTTCGATATTACGCGGGTAAGGGGGAGAGAGAGTGATCGATATAACATGGGTAAGGGAGAGAGAGTGTTCGATATAACGCGTGTAAGGGAGAGAGAGAGTGTTCGATATAACGCGGGTAAGGGAGAGAGAGAGTGTTCGATATAACGCGGGTAAGGGAGCGAGAGAGTGATCGATAGAACGCGGGTAAGGGGGAGAGAGAGTGTTCGATATAACGCAGGTAAGAAGGAGAGAGAGTGTTCGATATAACCCGGGTAAGGGAGAGAGGGAGTGATTGATATAATGCGGGTAAGGAAGAGTGAGAGAGTGATCGATATAACCCGGGTAAGGGAGAGAGAGTGTTTGATATAACCCGGGTAAGGGGGAGTGTGTTCGATATAACTCGGGTAAGGGAGAGAGAGAGAGTGATCGATATAACCCGGGTAAGGGAGAGAGAGTGTTTGATATAACCCGGGTAAGGGGGAGTGTGTTCGATATAACCCGGGTAAGGGAGAGAGAGATAGTGATCGATATAACCCGGGTAAGGGAGAGAGAGAGAGTGATCGATATAACCCAGGTAAGGGAGAGAGAGTGATCGATATAATGCGAGTAAGGGAGAGAGAGAGTGTTCGATATAACCCGGGTAAGGGAGAGAGAGAGAGTGTTCGATATAAAGCGGGTATGGGAGAGAGAGTGATCGATATAACGCGGGTAAGGGAGAGAGAGTGTTCGATATAACGCGGGTAAGGAGGAGAGAGAGTGATCGATATAACGCGGATAAGGGAGAGAGAGAGAGTGTTCGATATAACCCGGGTAAGGGAGGGAGAGAGTGTTCGATATAACCCGGGTAAGGGAGAGAGAGTGATCGATATAACGCGGGTAAGGGAGAGAGAGAATGTTCGATATAACGCGGGTAAGGGGGAGAGAGAGTGATCGACATAACGCGGGTAAGGGAGAGAGAGGGTTCGATATAACCCGGGTAAGAGAGAGAGAGTGATCGATATAACGCGGGTAAGGGAGAGAGAGAGTGTTCTATAACGCGGGTAAGGGGGAGAGAGAGTGATCGATATAACGCGGGTAAGGGAGAGAGAGAAAGTGTTCGATATAACGCGGGTAAGGGAGAGAGAGTGATCGATATAACCCGGGTAAGGGAGAGAGAGAATGTTCGATATAACGCGGGTAAGGGGGAGAGAGAGTGATCGATATAACGCGGGTAAGGGAGAGAGAGAAAGTGTTCGATATAACGCGGGTAAGGGAGAGAGAGAAAGTGTTCGATATAACGCGGGTAAGGGAGAGAGAGAAAGTGTTCGATATAACGCGGGTAAGGGAGAGAGAGAAAGTGTTCGATATAACGCGGGTAAGGGAGAGAGAGAAAGTGTTCGATATAACGCGGGTAAGGGAGAGAGAGTGATCGATATAACCCGGGTAAGGGAGAGAGAGAATGTTCGATATAACGCGGGTAAGGGGGAGAGAGAGTGATCGATATAACGCGGGTAAGGGAGAGAGAGAATGTTCGATATAACGCGGGTAAGGGGGAGAGAGAGTGATCGATATAACGCGGGTAAGGGAGAGAGAGAATGTTCGATATAACGCGGGTAAGGGGGAGAGAGAGTGATCGATATAACGCGGGTAAGGGAGAGAGAGAATGTTCGATATAACGCGGGTAAGGGGGAGAGAGAGTGATCGATATAACGCGGGTAAGGGAGAGAGAGTGATCGATATAACCCGGGTAAGGGAGAGAGAGAGTGTTCGATATAAC
>NW_025214966.1:49892-54427 GCF_004010195.1 Chiloscyllium plagiosum
CGTATAGCCAGGTCACGTCTGTGGTCATCTGGCTTTAAACCCTCGAACTCTTCTCTGCTTTATGCAACACGAATGAACTTACCGGTACGATTTATTGAAGGTTGCAAATCTCACTCTCCTTCATCATTCTTTCTGGTTGATTGTCTTCAGTGTAGTACTGGACGAGTCAGGAGTTGGGAATTCTGCTGATTCAGGAGCTCCAATTAGCTACAGGAGACACTGAAATAGACAGGGAGCTCTCTGGTAAACGAGGGACTACTTTTTGCCCCATTATCTGTATAAGTATGTGCTTTCTAACGTGTGAAAATAGCTAAGTCCCCTGGGCCGGATAGGATTTATCCACGGATTATCTGGGAAGCTGTGGAGGAGATGGCGAAGCCGTTAGCCTTGATCTTTGAGACGTAATTGTCTGTAGGTTTAGTACTAGTGAGCTTTAGGATTGCAGATGTTGTGTGCTTGCTCAAGAAGGGGAGTACAGATGACCCACATAATGATAGACCAGTGAACCTTACGTCTGGTGTCGGAAACGTTTTGGAAAGGATGACAAGAGAAAGGATTTATAATCATCGAGCAAGAAACAAGTTGATTGGAGATAGTCAACATGGTTTGGTTAAGGGCAGGTCGTATCTCACACAGCTCATTGACTTTTTTGCGAACGTGACCAAGGATGTGGATGTGGGAAAGGCAGTTGAAGGTGGTGTGCATGGGTTTTAGTAAAGCATTTGATGAGGTTCCACATGGTAGGCTTTTGGAGAAAATGCACAAGCATGGGATTGATGGTGACTTAGTTGTTTGGATTAGAAACTTGCTTTGTCAAGCAGGTAGCGAAGGATAGTTGTTGAAAAATATTCAACGAGGAGTTTGGTTACCAGTGGTTTGCCACAAGGATCTGTTTTGGTACCACTGGTGTTTCTCATTTTAATAAATGACTTGGACGCAGTCATAGCTGGATGGGTTAGTGAATTTGCGGATGACAATAAAGTCGGTGGAGTGGTGGACAGCGTGGAAGAATGTTGAATGTCGCAGGCGACTTGATAAACTGCACAATTGGACTGAGAGGTGGCAAATGAAGTTCAATGCAGATAAACGTGAGGTGATTCACTTTGGTGAAAATAACAGGAAGGTAGAACACTGCGCCAATGGAAATATTACTGGTGGTGAGGATGTGCAGAGGGATCTTAGTCTCCATGTATATAGATCTCTGCAAGTTGCCACCCAGGTTGATAGTTCTGTTATTAAGTCATATCATGTGTTAGGAGTTATTGATAGAGGGATTGAGTTCCAGAGCCATGATGTCATGCTGCAACTTTAGAAAACCCCTGTGCGGCCTCAACTGGAATATTGTGTACAGTTCTGGTCACTTCATACCAGGAAGGATGGGCAAGCATTGGAAAAGGTGAAGAGGAGATTTATCAGGATGTTGCCTGGTCTGGATGGAAGGTCTTATGTGGAAAAACTGAGGGACTTTTGTCTGGCCTCATAGTTTAAAAGAAGGTTAAGAGGGGAATAAATTTAGAGTGTTTGTCCTGGGACAGTGAGAGCCTTTTTCCTCGGATGATGACGTCAGCTTGTACGAAGGAGCAGAGCTGCAAATTGAGTGGTGGGAGATTAAGACAGATGTCAGAGGCAGATTTAATCCAGGGCATGGATTACCGTGCCTGCCAATGTAGTTAGCTCAGCCACAGTAGGGGAATATAAACATCCTTGGAAAAGCACATGGATGCTGATGGCCGAGTGTAGGGAGATGGGCTTAGATGAGTTCACAGGTCGTCATAACATCGAGGGCTGAAGGGCCTCCACTGCGCTATATAGTTCTGTTTTCCTTGTTGCTTACACTGCTGCACACGTCTGTTTCTCTGACACACTGACGTGTTTGAGTAATTCCGTTTCATTTTTAGCTTTACGTTTGATCTTGGTTAAACACAATTCTAACCTCTTTGATATTTCTAACAAAATGATCTTTCCTTTTGTTTCCAAACTTTTTGGTTAAATTTCAGATTCATCTTCAAACCTCAGAATCTCTTAAAAAAATTAAGTCCTTTCTGTCACTTTTAATTTAGCCAACCATAAATTAGCAAAATGTAACAAATTGTCCCTTCTGTTTTATATAAAAATCTAGGAAACTAATCGGCAAATGTTGAAGTCTATTGGGCTTTTTCATACCACAAATGTATTCAATTGCATCCAAATCTCAGAGTGGGTCTGTTGAAGCCTATCCAAGTTACACATTCAAGACCAAACTGATCAAATGTCAGCGACGAGTCCTCAAACTGTTACAACACGAAGAAAACCACTTTCCTAATTTCAACGAGACGTACAGAAAAGCTCAATTCCCCTCACATTCCGTTAAATTTCGAGTGGAAAAGATCTATCCCAGATATCACCAGTCAAAGAAAAAAATGACAATTTTATTTTGTACGTCCAGACGAGAACATCAACAACAACACTTCACAACACATTTGTTCCAAAACTATATTTTACCTTCCACTCTCCAATACTGTTGCAATAAAAATACTCGATACAGATTTACAAATAATTAAAACGTCACATTTCAACACTAGTCAGCTGTCGATTCCCTTTGTAGAATTTCACCTGTGTTTTCCTGGGTCATCTTTTCATCGATCTTCTGCTGCACAAATTTTTTTCAGAGAGGTATTCGGCTGGCAATCGGAGTTTGTTGGTACTCTTTGTTGGAGTTTGTTGGAACATAACAATTTTCAAAATGTCCGATTTTATGCACCAAAAGATCGGATTATTGCACTGGTTTGATGTCATCCAAAATAGAAAAAAATAAATTCGATTGGACTTTGGCATCAGGGGCATCATTTAAACTGTCTCGCCCAAATTGGATTCGTTTTGTCCCATGGTAACGCAGCAGCAGCAGTTTGTGTCAGCTAATTGTGATGTTTTATTTTTTTCTGTGTAATTTGTGCATCTGGAAGTCCTTAGCAGCATCCACACTCTCTTAAAGACAATGTGCACACCTATAAAATCCTCACAATACTCTAATGTAGGCATTCTTTCCATGCATCACTAATGCCATGACTACGTCTTGGGGTACCAAAGAAATCTCACGCTGAAGCAACCTTCAACAACTTCTCCCGAAATTACCTTTTGTATGAACTGTAAAGTTTGCGATCACAGCTGCATGGGAACAATTCACCTCCAATTCCCAGTTCATTCTGAGGCGTAATTGCTTGTCTGTCATTCCCCATCACTGTGGGAAAATTCTGAAAATTGTTCCTCAACAGCACTGTAGCTGAATGGACATCCCATCGAAAGCAGCATTTCAAAAAGGATGCTCAACATCACCTACAAATTGGACATTTTGAGTTCTTAGAATCCTTAAAGCGTGGAAATAGGTCCTTCAGCCCAAGTCCACATTGCCCCTTGGAAAGAATCTTACCAAAGCCCATTTTCCAATACTCTGTAGCTAATCATCGCTGAACACTTGGACAATTTTACAAAGCCAATTCACCAAACCTGCAGATCACCCGGAGGGGGTCCACACAGACACTGCAGCTTGCCTTCACAGTCAGAGATGATCATAGAACAGAGAACGTAGAACATAGAAAAATACAGCGCAGTACAGGCCCTTTGGCCCTCAATGTTGCGCCGAACCAAGCCTACCTAACCTACACTAGCCCACTATCCTCCATATGCCTATCCAATGCCCGTTTAAATGCCCATAATGAGGGAGAGTCCACCACTGCTACTGGCAGGGCATTCCATGAACTCACGACTCGCTGAGTAAAGAATCTACCCCTAGCATCTGTCCTATACCTACCATCCCTTAGTTTAAAGCTATGCCCCCTCGTAATAGCTGACTCCATACATGGAAAAAGGTTCTCATGGTCAACCCTATCTAAACCCCTAATCATCTTGTACACCTCTATCAAGTCACCCCTAAACCTTCTTTTCTCCAATGAAAACAACCCCAAGTGCCTCAGCCTTTCCTAATACGATCTTTCTACCATACCAGGCAACATCCTGGTAAACCACCTCTGCACCCGTTCCAGTGCCTCCACATCCTTCCTATAGTATGGCAACCAAAACTGCACACAATACTCCAGATGCGGCAGCACCAGAGTCTTATACAACTGCAACATGACCTCAGTACTCCAGAACTCAATTCCTCTACCAATAAAAGCCAGTACACCATATGCCTTCTTCACCGCACTATTTACCTGGGTGGCAACTTTCAAAGATCTATGTACATGGACACCAAGATCCCTCTGCTCATCCACACTACCAAGTATCCGACCATTAGCCCAGTACCCCATCTTTTTGTTACTCTTACCAAAGTGAAATCTGAGTTCATCCCTTGTGGTTAGAGGGTTCCTAGGCGGAAGATGAGGCACTCTTCCTCCAGCTATCGTGTTGCTATGGTCTGGCGATGGAGGAGTCCAAGGACCTGCATGTCCTTGGTGGAGTGGGAGGGGGAGTTGAAGTGTTGGGCTACGGGGTGGTTGGGTTGGTTGTTCCGGGTGTCCCAGAGGTGTTCTCTGAAACGTTCCGCAAGTAGGCAGCCTGTC
>NW_025214966.1:54502-56540 GCF_004010195.1 Chiloscyllium plagiosum
CCTTCACAAAACCATGCTGTCTATCCTTGATCACATTATTCCTATCCAGATGTTCATAAATCCTATCCCTTACAATTCTCTCTAAGACTTTGCCCACAACAGAAGTGAGACACACCAGCCTGTAGTTACTAGGGTTATCCCTACTCCCCTTCTTGAACAAGGGAACCACATTTGCTATCCTCAAGTCTTCTGGCACTATTCCTGTAGACAATGAGGACATAAACATCAAGGCCAATGGCTCTGCAATCTCCTCCCTTGCTTCCCAGAGAATTCTAGGATAAATGCCATCAGGCCCAGGGCACTTATCTATTTTCACGCTTTCCAGAATTTCCAACACCTCTTCCCTACATACCTCAAAACCGCCCATTCTAATTAATTGTGACTCACTATTCACATCGGAAACAATGTCCTGCTCCTGAGTGAATACTGACGAAAAGTAGTCATTCAGTGTCTCCCTAATCTCTTCAGCCTCCACACGCAACTTCCCACTACTATCCTTGACTGGACCTATTCCTACACTAGTCATTCTTTTATTCCTGACATACCTATAGAAAGCCTTTGGGTTTTCCCTAATCCTACCAACTAAAGACTTTTCATGTCCCCTCCTAGCTTCTCTTAGCTCTCTCTTCAGATCCTTCCTGGCTACCTTATAACTCTCAATCGCCCCAATTGAACCTTCACGCCTTATCTTTACATAGGCTGCCCTCTTCCCTTTAACAAGGGATTCCAATTCCTTATTAAACCACGGCTCCCTCACACAACCCTTTCCTCCCTGCCTGACAGGTATATACTTATCAAGGACACTCAAAAGTTGATCCTTGAACAAGCTCCACATATCAATTGCGCCCTTCCCTTGAAACCTACTTTTCCAAGCCACGCATTCTTAGTCGTTCCTCACCGCATCATAATTTCCCTGCCCCCAGATATAACTCTTGCCCTGCAGTGCACAGTTATTCCTCTCCATCACTAGAGTTCCTCCGAGAATTAATGTCTGGTATGCTGTATGATCTCATCGAAACATGTACACCGCAGATGCTGGGAATTTGAACTCAGAAAACGGAATATGTCAGAAAGACACAGTAGTTCAGGTAATCACGGTGTAGACACAAACTGAAGAAAAATACAGTGGAATTACTTTTAAAAGCAACATTTTATCTGCCAGAAAGTGAAACATCTTTTCAAGAAAATAATATTTGTGAATATGTTAAGAGTCCGGGGTCAGAAATAATAAAGTAGAAGTGAAAAATCAAGGGACAAAGAAAAATAAAAACAAACAACCGCAAAATGAAAATGTGCTTCGAATGCACAAGTGAAGTATTTGTCCAAATAAAGGACAGATAAAATGGAATTTCAATTCTCATTCTTCTTCACACAACTGCAGAAGAATTGAGGGCACGGAATATACAGTCAATTGAAGAAAGTTCCGTAAACCAGCGTTGATGTTGACAGTGTGCATGCCGGACAGTGGAAATGAAGGTGGACATTGAGACTGTCTGCAAATCTGGGATTTTGATAAGAATATTCTCAGGTGAGGAAAAAATACTGGAACAACATGCAACTATTTCTCAGTGTGAAAAATTTCGAAAAACGCAGTTATCCAGGTTGAAGGAGGAGACTTACGTAACATTCATACTGACTTTATGTTAAAATGGTATATTATTGAATAAGCTGGGGTTTGAATAGTGGAATGGAACAGTTGGGATCACAAGTTTTGCTTTAAAAGGAAGATGGAACGAAGTCCAAATGCAACTTTGTTAGTCAGAGAGAAACGCTAGAAATTAGCTCTTGTACAGATATTAAACATTTCAATTGTTCTCGTCAACTATCCATAACCCTGATTGCAGTAGGAAGGGTGAAAGACATTTTTTTTTGTGAAACTATCTCATGGCTTTGTAAGTTTCAATTTCAACAGAAATAACATTTTCCTTCTTTGCAGAAAGATGTTCGCTAAGAATTTTGTTGACTTTCTAGGAAGCCTGATATGGATTTGCAGAAAATGTTGCAGTGCGATAGCATCTAGATGAAGGCCAGAGAGTAC
>NW_025214967.1:0-11205 GCF_004010195.1 Chiloscyllium plagiosum
GACTTCCCGTCCAATGTTCATTCCAAGTATCTGATTCTTTCTCACTGAGTACTGACAGCAATCATGGGATTATTATGCAGCTTTATAAATATAGACATCAACAACAACTCCCCCTCCCCCACCTTATCCCAGATCCAACCCTCCAACTCAGCACCGTCTTCCTGAACGGTCCAAGCTGTCCATCTTCCTTTCCACCTTTCTGTTCCACCTGCCCCTCTGACCTATCACCATCACCCCCCTACCTCCGTTTACCTATCACCTTCCCAGCTACCTTACCCCACCTCACTCCCATTTATCCCTCAGCCCCCTTCGACCCTCCACAGTCCTAATGAAGACCTACTGCCTGAAATGTCGATTCTGCTGCTCCTCGGATACCGCCTCACGTGCTGTGGTTTTCCAGCACCACACTTTTCGACTCTGACTTTAGACATGTCCTATTACTTTCCACTCCAACCATTACTGTTCATTACTGCAACAACCTCAGCGAAATAGCACTCTGAGAGTACTCATAATTCTGAAGTTCACTCGTAGCATATTTAAAATCCAATTTTTGTAAATATCTAATAACTAACAATTGATTTCATTCATTATTGCCACATGTATTGTTTTGCGTGCTACCCAGAGAAATCATGCCTTATATAGCTTGGGGCAGCATAGTGGCTCAGCGGTTAGCACTGCTGCCTCCCTGCGCCAGATACACTGGTGCGATTCCAGCCTCTGTCTGTGTAGAGTTTGCACATGCTCCCCATGTTTCTCTGGTTTCCTCCCTCAGTACAAAGATGTGCAGGTCAAGTGAATTGGCCAAGCTGAATTGCCCACAGTGCTGGGCGCATTAGTCAGAGGGAAATGGGTCTGGTATGGTTTGGGATTCTTTGGGTAGGTGATGTCATTTCCTGTGGTTATGTCATTTCCTGTTTTTCTCTCACTCTCGGCGGTGGCAGATGGGGTCTAACATGATGTGCTTGTTGATAGAGTTCCAGGTGGAATGCTATGCTTCTAGGAATTGTCGTGCGTGTCTCTGTTTGACTTGTCCTAGGATGGATGTGTTGTCTCAGGCGAAATGGTGTCCTTCCTTATCTGTATGTAAGGACACTAGTGAAAGAGGCTCATGTCATTTTGTGGCTAGTTGATGTTCATGTATCCTGGTGGCCAGTTTTCTGCATGTTTGTCCAATGTTGTGTTTTTTACAGTTCTTGCACGGTATTTTGTAAATAACATTAGTTTTGCTTGTTGTCTATATAGGATCTTTCATTCGCTGCTGTTTTAGTTTGTTGGTGGGTTTGTGGGCTACCATGATGCCAAGGGGTCTGAGTAGTCTGGCAGTCATTTCTGAGATGTCTTTGATGTAGGGGAGATTGCTTAGGGTTTCTGGATGTGTTTTGTTTGGGTTTGTTGCTGAGAAATCGGCGGACTGTGTTAATTGGGTACCCATTCTTTTTGCGTACACGGTATAGGTGATTTTCCTCTGCACTGCTTAGTTCCTCTGTGCTGCAGTGTGTGTTGGCTTGTTGAAATAATGTTTTGATGCAGCTTCATTTGTCAATGTTGGGATGATTGCTTCTGTACATCCCACAGAAAATGCCATCACTGACCCAAAGAAACCCAAACATATAAATAGAAACCAGGAATTATCAGCAGCGCTTCGCCCGCAGGCTCACTGAAGATGCTACCTAGTATGGTGACGAAACGTCTGGAAATGAACCTTCCAGCTCAGCGAGCAAACCTACATCCCGAAGGATTTATATCTTTGAATTTGTAGAATGTAGAACAATAATATGCTCAATGTTTTTGAAATACATTTGCTGAATTAAATTCATAGACATTCACAGACGATGATATGCTGATTTGAGGTAAAGTCTCTTAATTTGAAATTTGTAAAGTACGAGGCACTTGCACAAAAAACCTGATGAATCTCATTATTTCGACGTGAAGATTTTAATATGGCAAAGTTCTCAAAGTTTCTCAAGAATTCAGAAACTGCACAGTGAGATTCATATATTAATTAGTGACCTGAGAAAATAAGTAACAGATATGTGATTAGATTCCCTACAGTGTGGAAACAGGCCCTTCAGCCCAACAAGTCCAGACTGACCCTCCGTAGAGTAACCCACCATCTGACTAATGCGCCTAACAGAATGGGCAATTTAGAATGGCCAATTCACCTAACCTGGGAAATGGGTCTGGGTGGGGTTCTCTTTGGCGGGTTGGTGTGGACATGTTGGGCCAAATGTCCTGATTCCATAACTTATCTCTGCTTCTGATGAACCTATTGGGTCACCATTCAACTTCCATGTCTATCCATGTTATTGTTATAACTCAATGTCTCCAATTCCAGCAACATTCTGGTAAATCTTTTCTCACTCTTCTCCAATTTAATAATATGTTGTCTTTAACACTGCGACCAGAATGTCTTGTCGTACAATGGAAGACGACTCACCACCATTCAGACATACCTGACGCCCTTATTCTTATACTTAACGTCTGACCAAAGAAGACAAGTGTGCTAAACACCTCGTTGACCACCATTTCGACCTGTGATGCAAATTCCAAAGAATTGTAGACTTGAAAACCGAAGCTCACTATTTAGGATTAAAGTTGAATTTTAGTCATCTCCAAAGAGTCTGATGGTATTTCCAGGAAACATAAATACTGAGCTACTGCTGTAATTATCGTGCCTTTCCTCACAGAAGGAGGCAGCTAAAACTCCAGCTTGGCTGTTAATTCCAGCAGTTTGGCCTTAATCACCTTTCACAAAACCCCCAAGGTCACTTCTTCCACCCCCAGAAAACCCCTGATGACTGAAAGAGCCACTGTTATCCCATGCACTGTTTAAACCAACCGAATACAACACACGGAACAAAAAACGTTAACAACTACCACCCACTGCCTTTGTGTCCAACAACCCTAATCCAAAATTGGAACTATGAAACAAATCCTGCAGAAAGCCCCAGTCTGTTGTGGACCAGGCCAGACCCCTCAACCCATTTCTAGAAGGTACCCAGACTCTAATTTTGTTAGTTCTTCTAAGCTGGTATAATGTGGAAATTCCAGGAGATGCAGTTATTCAAACCACTTTATTTTAAACAAAACCGAAATTATTTACACAATTACTGACTGAAACACAGACAAGACAGTACAGCATGCTGAATAACTTAATCCCTCCGGAAACCCAGTAGATCATCCCAACTTCATGATGCTGTTCCAAATACTTGCCACAAAACCAATAAACACCCCTTGGCACAAGGTAAAACCAAGCCCAGGGTCTGACAGGAGAGAAGTCAGAGAGAGGGGGCCAGCCTGGCCCTGCTTCTTTGGGTCCAGCAGCGTTTTCCTCACCACGGCTAAAAACCAAACCAAACCTGAGTGACGTGAAGCTGGGAGAAGTGGCCACTCCTCTTTCATCATACAAGGGTTTTGTTTTAAACATGACATCCTTCTACCTGAGGCAGTATCTCTTAGCTGTAAACAAATTGGCCCTAAAAGCCTTCAACTCCAGATTTTTCAGAGTCTGTGTCGTTTACGACCTCTCTGAAGAAAACACAGACTGGGTAACCTTGTTAATGGAGCAGCATCATCACAGTAAGAATTGAGATGTGGGTGTATGCGTGTGTGAAGATGTGTGTGTGTGTGAAGTTGTGCGTGTGAGGGTGTGTGTCAGTGTGGAGATGCGTGTATTTACGGGTGTCAATGTGGCGATGTGGATGTCAGTGTGGAGATGTGGGTTTGTGTGTAACATTGTCAGGTCCCAGCAGACGGAGACTCTGCTGTGAGTTTCTGAGAGTGAGGGGTAAATACTAACAGAGCCCAGCAGAGGGATATTGCTGTTGGTGTAGTCAATGACACTGGCCTGAGTATGAACACCTCCAACACAACGTGTGAGCAACGTCTCAGCACTGACAGATCCACTGTTGTCAGAAAAGTCGAATCCATGTAATAGACCTTGACATGTTGCTGGGAATGAGGTACATTTGTTTCATGATCTCAAATTCAATTCTATCAGATAGTTCTGTTCAATTCTGCAATAAACTTATCACCATCTGTATGCTGGTCTCATGTTAAACTGTAAATATTGTGTGTTCAGTCGACTAATGAACTTATCATCATTTGTATAAAACTTAATGTCATTCAGCTTGCTGACTTTACGTTTGTTTCAGTGTCATTATTAGGTTCAAATAATCTCTGTGCCATTATGCAAACATCTTGTGAATGTTGCTGACAGGCTCGATCTGTCTCTGTTTATTTTTCTCTTACTGTCATTCTCTGTCTCTCTGTCTTAAACTCTCTCTCTCTGTCTTTATATCTCTCTCTCTGTCTTTCTCCATGTCTTCGTCTATTTCTGTCTTCTTCTTTGGGTCTCTGTCTCTGTGTTTTTGCCTCACTCTGTCTTTCTCTCTCTATCTGACTTTCTCTCTCTCTCTGTCTCTGTCTTTTTGTCTCTCTCTGTCTTTCTCTCTCTATCTGACTTTCTCTGTCTCTCTCTGTCTTTTTGCCTGTCTCTGTCTTTCTCTCGCTATCTGACTTTCTCTCTTTCTCTCTGTCTTTTTGCCTCACTCTGTCTTTCTCTCTCTATCTGACTTTCTCTCTCTCTCTGTCTTTTTCTCTCTAGCTGACTTTCTCTCTCTCTCTGTCTTTTTGCCTCTCTCTGTCTTTCTCTCTCTATCTGACTTTCTCACTCTCTCTGTCTCTGTCATTTTGCCTCTCACTGTCTTTCTCTCTCTACCTGACTTTCTCTCTCTGTCTTGTCTTTTTGCCTCTCTCTTTCTTTCTCTCTCTGTCTCTGTCTTTTTGCCTCTCTCTGTCTTTCTCTCTCTATCTGACTTTCTCTCTCTCTCTGTCTTTCTCTCTCTCTGACTTTCTCTCTTTCTCTGTGTTTTTGCCTCTCTCTGACTTTCTCTCTCTCTCTGTCTTTTTGCCTCTCTCTGTCTTTTTCTCTCTATCTGATTTTCTCTCTCTGTGTTTTTTTGCCTCTCTCGAGCTCTCTTTCTCTGTCTTTTTGCCTCTCTCTGTCTTTCTCTCTCTATCTGACTTTCTCTCTCTCTGTCTTTTTGCCTCTCTCTGTCTTTCTCTCTCTATCTGACTTTCTCTCTCTCTGTCTCTGTGTTTTCGCCTCTCTCTGTCTTTCTCTCTCTATGTGACTTTCTCTCTCTCTGTCTCTGTCTTTTTGCCTCTCTCTATCTGACTTTCTCTCTCTATCTGACTTTCTCTCTCTCTGTCTCTGTCTTTTTGCCTCTCTCTGTCTTTCTCTCTCTATCTGACTTTGTCTCTCTCTCTGTCTCTGTCTTTTTGCCTCTCTCTGTCTTTCTCTCTCTATCTGACTTTCTCTCTCTCTGTCTTTTTGCCTCTCTCTATCTTTCTCTCTCTCTCTGACTTTCTGTCTCTCTGTCTCTGTGTTTTTGCCTCTCTCTGTCTTTCTCTATCTGACTTTCTCTCTCTCTCTGTCTCTGTGTTTTTGCCTCTCTCTGTCTTTCTCTCTCTCTGACTTTCTCTCTCTCTTTCTGTCTTTTTGCCTCTCTCTGTCTTTCTCTCTCTATCTGACATCCTCTCTCTCTCTGTGTTTTTGCCTCTCTCTATCTCTCTCTCTCTGTCTTACTTTTTGTCTCTCTCTCTCTCTCTGTCTTTTTTCATTTCCCTGTCTCTCTCTGTCACTCTGTTTTTTTTCTTCCCTGTCTTTCTCTCTTGTTGAGAAGAGAAAGTGAGGGAAATGAGGAACAGATATGGATTAGATTAGATTCCCTACAGTGTGGAAACAGGCCCTTCGGTCCAACCAGTCCACACCGACCCTCCGAAGATTAACCCACCTAGACCCATTCCCCTCTGACTAATGTACCCTACACTATGGGCAATTTAGCATGTCCAATTCGCCTAACCTACACATGTTTAGATTGTGGGAGGAAACCGGAGCGCCCAGAGGAAACCCACACAGATGCGGGGAGAATGTGTGAACACCACACAGACAGTCGCCCGATGCTGGAATCGAACCTGGGACCCTGGTGCTGTGAGGCAGCAGTGCTAACCACTGAGCCACCGTGCTGCCCCGGGGGCGGGGAGAGAAAGTGAGGGACATGAGGGACAGGTAGGGAAGGGAGAGAGAAAGCGAGGGAGATGAGGGAGAAGTCGGGAGGGGCAGAGATGAGGTGACCAAGATGAGGCACAGATAGGGAGGGTTGGGAGAGTCCACGAGAGAGGGGGTGTGTGTGCGTGTGTGAGAGAGAGAGAGAGAGATCCAATCTCCTCCTCAGGACAGGGTTGGTCGGGGGAAATGCACTGGTAAATAAAAATATTAACTTGAAATAAAAACAACAGTGGGAGCACAAACAGCACAACAAGATCCCACAGCTCTCTGCCTTCTACAATCTCCCACATTACCCTGTGACACTGGTTCAGTTTAGTTATTGCATAATTCATGAACATCACAGCGACATCGAAATACACAGCAATCACATTAATAAAGATGCACAGCAAGATCCCACTAGCAGCAGCAGTGTGACCACTGATGCTGGTTAAGTGTTTAATTCTGTCCCCAGGACGACACAGAGGGACCAATCCTACTGTTTGACAAATAACAAACTTTACCCCCTTCTATTCTATTCCACATCTCTCTCTCTCTCTCTCTTTCCCCATTCGCCCTCTCAGTCTCTCTCTCTCTTTCCTCCCTCACTCTCTCTCCAAATCCAATATCTCTCTCTTACTGTCTCTGCGCTTTAATCCTGTACGCTAATCTTTATTGCACCATCCTCCTGAAATAACAATGACTCACCTTGCTGTGGGGGATGAGGACGGTTTTATTTGTTTGAAAAGTCGAAAAAAGAAAACAGGAGCCAAGGACACAGAGACCCCAATATTCTGTGAATTCAATTGAAGTGGCCAACCTGGGTCTTATTTCTGTGATTATCACATTTTATCCCCCTGGCTGATACATCTCCCATGTTACTCTGACATTCGAACTCAGCATTTGCATAGATTTTCTCTTTAAAGGTATTAATTCCCTCCTCGGGGAGTCCTGCCACCCAGATCCTGGGGGTTAACGTGCCTGTGTCCCAATCCCAAGGCCTCGGTTCCATTAACTCCAGGCTTCAAACCCGTTTTATACCAATGAACCTTTCACTGGGACAGTCATTCTCTCTCTTTCACTTCTTCATCTCTCTTCCCCTCACTCACTCCTTTCCTCTTTCTCTCTTCCCCTCCCCCTCACTCACTCCTTCCCATTCACTGTGCCTCCTCCTCCTTCCCTTTCTCATTGTTCCTCTCTCTCCCCTCTCTCTGTCCCTATCTACTTCTCTATCTCTCCTTAGCGTTCTCCTGCTCTCGGGAATCGATCTAAGTCTCTCCCACAGCCCCTCGGTCCCCTTTCTCCCGCTCACTGATCCATTGTCTCTCTCCCCCTCTCCCTCCACTCCCCCTCCATTCTGACTGAAATATCCTCTCCTCCTCCCCTCCATTTAAAGGGTGTCCCCATCTCCCTGTCCCGGAGATATTTGTCTCTCTCTGTCTTTTTTCTTTTCCCTCTCTCTATGTGACCCTCTAAATTTTCTCAGTCTTTCTCTCTTGCTGAGGGGAGAAGTCAAAGCGAGGGAGATGAGGCAAAATGGGGAGGGGAGAAAGTGAGGGAGATGAGAGACAGATAGGGAGGGGAGAGAAAGCGAGGGAGATGAGGGACAGATGGGGAGAGAAAGCGAGGGAGATGAGGGACAGATGGGGAGAGAAAGCGAGGGAGATGAGGGACAGATGGGGAGAGAAAGCGAGGGAGATGAGGGACAGATGGGGAGAGAAAGCGAGGGAGATGAGGGACAGATGGGGAGAGAAAGCGAGGGAGATGAGGGACAGATGGGGAGAGAAAGCGAGGGAGATGAGGGACAGATGGGGAGAGAAAGCGAGGGAGATGAGGGACAGATGGGGAGAGAAAGCGAGGGAGATGAGGGACAGATGGGGAGAGAAAGCGAGGGAGATGAGGGACAGATGGGGAGAGAAAGCGAGGGAGATGAGGGACAGATGGGGAGAGAGCGAGGGAAATGAGGGACAGATAGGGATGGGAGAGAAAGCGTGGGAGATGAGGGACAGATAGGGAGGGGTAGAGAAAGCGAGGGAGATGAGGGACAGACAGGTAGAGGAGAGAGAATTCCACGTTAATTTGACATTCTGGGGGGAGGAGTCGGAGAGGTTGGGGGTGCTCTAACCCACCATCAGCAAACCGAGCACGGGCCCTGTACACAGGCTGCTCTGATGTATTCGGGGTGACACACAGACCAATGGTTGCACAGCAAGATCTCACAGGCAGCTGGGTGCGTGAACCCTGGGATATTTCCTCTTCATTCCCCCGTGCCAGTACCCCCTCCCCCATCCCAAGCAACAACTTCTCCACAAGCACATGCCCCATGCAATTTTCACACAGCAAGATCCCAATAATGCCATCAGTTTTACAATTCAGTTTCTGAATGTGCGTGTCTCTCTGTCTTTCCCTGCCTGTCTCTCTACTTGGCTCTGTCTCTATTTCCATCTCCCTCTCTGTCTATGTCTCTATCTCCCTCTCTGAATCTCTCTATCTCTTCGTCTCTCTGTCTAATTTTTATTTGTTTGAAAACGCAACAGAAAAACTGGAGAGCGTTCAAGAGAGGGGGACAGAGAGAGGAAGACAGAGAGAGACCCTCCACTACCCCAGATACTCTGAATTGAATTGAAATGGCCAGACTGTCTTATTTCGGTGATTATCACATTTTATCCCCCTGAACCAGATATCTCAAATTACTCTGACATTATGAATGGGTCTTTGGAGAGAATTTCTCAGGACAGGTTTCAATTCCCTCCTTGGAGAGCACTCTGTCTGTCAGACACTCACTGGGGATTGACATGTTTGTGTCAAATCCCAAGCCCCAGTTACTTTAGCCCCAGGCTTCAAACCTGTTTAAAAACGACAGGGCCACAATCCGACAGGAGCCAGTTAACCAGAGGCCCAGTGAAAAACCAGCCCTCACACACCCACACACAACCCCAGACAGGAGATGAAACCTCGGGGTAATACACAGACAAAACTCACCTGGACCCCTCAGGGTGCAGCTACCATACAGGCCTCAGGACCAGGTCCCCGTCTGGAGAAAGCTCCTGTTTGACGATTCCCTGGTCCCAAACTCTCCCTCTTCGAATCTTTAAGTGGCCGGAAAGATTCCTTTAGGAGGAAAGAGGCAGCATTAGTTGAAAGGCAAAGGAGGAAAATCTTTCCCAGGGAGATAGCACAGCAAGATCCCAGGTTTTCTCCTCTCAGTGAGACAGACAATCTCTCAGCAACATCCAAACACAAGCTTGTCGGGTGATCAGTTGAGTTTTCATGTTGAAAAACTTTATTGAAATGACGGATTAAACCGCTCGCTGCCTTCAACGATGGCATTTGGGCATCTAACGCACAGCAAGATCCCAGATATCACAATGCTGCTGCACCTCGATAATCTGATCTTTTTCTTATTTCCCTTTGTGATGTTGGTTCAATTTAATTATTTTCTGTCACCCCAGAATTGAACATGACAGTTATTTCACAATCTCACCATGCCTCTCCCTCTCTCTCTCTCTCCTTCTGTTTCTGCTGCTCTCTCCATTATTCAATTCTTTCTCTCACTCCCTTTCTCTCCATTTCAAATTTTATCAAATTTTATCATCCTGCCCTCTCTATGATTCTAATTACTCTGACAGTGTGACAAGTATTTACAGGGTGTCAGTCCTGCCTCCCATATCCCTGGGGGTTAACCTGTTTGTGTCATAATCCCAAAGGCCCAGTTACTTTAACCACGGCCTTCAAAACTGTTTTAAAAACGACAAGGCCACAACACAACAGGACCCCGTTAACCAGAGGCCACGAAAAGCCAGGCACCTCCCAGCCCCCATACGCAACCCCAGAGGACATGAAACCTCAGGGTAATAAGCCAACCATAACTCACGTGGCCCCCCCAGGGTGCAGCCCTGATGAACAAGGCCTAAGGTCCGTGCTCCCCTTCTGGATGTTGTGCTTGCCTGAGGATTTCCTGGCCACACGTTGCAGCTTTCCTAACAAAAGGCACTTGGATAATAGAGAGGAAAGCTGAGTTGAAAGCGGGGAGAGAGAGAGAGAGAGAGAGAGAGCACATGGATGCAAAATTATGCAGCAAGATCCCAGGGTTAAAAACACCCCCCTTCACCATCCCCAATGCATTGCATAATATCGCAACAACATCAAAATACAAACAAATCATAAGACAACAATTAACCAGAGACTGTAACATTAATAAACATACACAAACAAACTCAACCAGAGTGGGAGAGTTGCTCACTCGCAGTTGAGAAAGAAACAGATGGAGAGTGTCAGAGATTAGATTTTGTGAATGCATCTGACCAGTTCTTGTCCGCATTTTTTCTGGGTGAGGGGTTTGTGGACTCCACCCCTGCAATCTCTGACACTTTGCAACGTCTGTCAGTCTGCTCCCTGGGTAGAGCTCTGTGTGATTGAGATGTTAATTCCAAGGACAGGAGCCTTGTTGGATCTTGCTACTCACTGAGATGTTAATTCTAGGGCAGCAAAGCCTTACCATTCCTTGTTGAATGAACTTTTCCTTAAGCCTTGTTTGTTATGTAGGTGTAGTTTGAAAATATCAAAACATGGGCCCTACGCTAGCGTCCAAGAGCCTGACTGTAGATACACCGAGACACACAGAAGGCTGGGAAAAGAAGCGGATATTTGCTGAGGATCTCACAGGTTGTTCCTGCTGTACATTCGCACAATTAAATTCTCTCTCTCTGTCTCTGACACACTCCCTCTTTCCCTGTCCCTGTTTCTCTCGGTCTCAATCTGTCTCTCTCTGCCTTGCTCTACATGCAGCCATTTCTATCTTGACTTTCAATTTCTTATTTCCTTTCCCTTTCTTGGAAATATCAGCAGAGTTTTAGGAATTTAAAACAATGATCACATTCCTGATCCTCAACACCCACATTTCCCTCTCTCTGCTCCCCCATCAGGCCCCCAACACACACTCCCTCCAACACAGGACTGGGAAGATCATGTGGACGGGACACAGTTTTTCTCAAGAGTTGTGTCAGTGAGGGTCTGAGCTCAGTATTGTCACTGAAATGTGTGTGTTTGTGTGTGTTTGTGTTTGTGTGTGTTTGTGTGTGTTTGTGTGCATGTGTGTTTGTGTGTGTTTGTGTGTGTGTGTTTGTGTTTGTGTGTGTGTGTGTGTGTTTGTGTTT
>NW_025214967.1:21169-28849 GCF_004010195.1 Chiloscyllium plagiosum
AATGCAATTATGTCACTCTCTGTACATACGAACTATGTTTGGTTCAATTAGATCAACATGGTGACTCGCCACATCATTTGATTAGCCAGTAGCTGAAAAGAAATGAGAAAGGCATTTACTCCTTCTCGTCAAATTTATGCAGTGCAGGGATAAATTTTAATCGATTCTCACCCTGCCTTTGGCCACGAGGGTTTGAGCATCATCACTATCTTCCTAACTAAGATTACCTACTCCAACTTCCCTTCCACCCTTTTAAGTTGGCTTTCCCTTCTAAGTGCCAAGTTGTAAAGGTCAAACAATATCTCGTTCTCCCTTTCCTTTCTCTCTTTCCCCCTTTTTTTCTTGTGAGGGCATTCCTCTCCTTTTCTTCCTTTACTGTGAGCGCGATTCTTTCCTTTTTAATTTTTCTTCTGCATTAGTCGTAATTGAAACTTTTGCAGTTCCTTTTTGTGTTCAAACTGCTTATTATCCAATTGAATTCTAGTAAATTCCAAAAATTCTGATGGCGTTTGCTGCAAATTGAAATATTGAGCGATTGCTGCAATTATCTCCTTTTCTTAGAGACGAGGGCAAAAACAACACCAGCTGCCTGCCAATTGCAGTCTGCAAACCCAAGGATTTTCCTGCTCCTCGGATGCTGCCTGAACTGCTGTGTTTTCTCCAGCACCAGAGTCTAAATTTCAATAACTTTAACTTCCTCGCCTTTTGTAAAACCCCCTATCTGTTCCCCGTCCCCGCCACCCCCCAGAAATCGTTCATTGACTGAAAGCCATTACTACACGAAACACTTTCAATCAATCGAATTCAACAACAAGGCAAAATACACTGACATATACAACTCGTCTTTGAGTCCAACATCGCTAAAAACAAAGTGGAATTAGAGGATCAATCACGGCAAGAACGCCCAACCTGTTATTGATCAGGCCAGACGCCCTCAGAATATTTTAAGAAGGTGGCCTAACCCCAAATCTTTTTTTTATTCGAAAGGAAGATGTGAAGTGGGTGTTCCTGATCTGATACAACTTGTCAAATCACTCGGCTTTAAGCAAAACAAAAATCATTTAAACAGTACAGTGGAAGCACAATCAAAAGCAAGCAGAATGCTGAATAACTTACCAGTAGAAAAACGTCACCGATCCAATGCCATAATTAGTAGAAATTTACTGTTCCAATACAGTAAGAGCCCATAAACGGGAATAAAAGGTTAATTCAACACAGTTTCATACAGGCCGGAGGGAACAACATCCAAAGAGAGCGACTTCTGGGAGCAGAGTGGTACAGATGCTTAGTAATTGGGCGACGAGTTTATACATTAGAGTTCGATCGGCTCAGGCTGGGAGAGCCAAAGGTCCTGCTCCTTGGCTGTAAGTTTGCTTTGTTTTCTTTGATGTTTTCGAATGTTAGAAGAAACCATTATTGGAGCTTGCAACTCTTCCGCACTCCAGTAGGACAGCGAAAACAAAGTAAAACGAAAAACTTGACCTGGGAGAACTGGCCACTGCCATTATTGAGCTAGACGCTAAGGCACCTCTGCCTTTAAGACGTCTCCCTTATCCATTATTCGCAACTGAGTACGCAATTTCAGAAACTGGACAATTTTTCGAATGTGATGATATCCAATGTACGTGTGCATTCGACAGTTGCCAATTGGGAAGATCAGATTACAGACAGGAAAGGGATGAATGACGAAAAAAGAAAGCAATTTACAGGGTACGATTATTTTCCAAAAAAGACAATTGTTTAAATTTAAATATAAGTTAAAATGTATGATATTTGGAGCCCAATGCATAGAGAAGACAATGAGAGTGAATTCAGAATGCCTGGATCAGATCTTACCTGATTTCGTGCATTATGCAAAATAAACCATTCTACATGTTTGTAACTAATGTAAGAGATGAGTTGATACATTTGACTCTCTGGAGAACCGATGCGTATATAAATAGAGGTGACCTCTTCCTTATGTTGGTCATTTTGCAGCCATAGACCTTCAATGCCTGCAGAGTAATTCATTTCCAGAAATTGCTATTGAAGTAGATGTACTATCCACTTCTTGCTGCTGTTTGTGTTCCAATTAGCCATTCAACTTGTTTCTTTCTATTTAATTTTAATTCATCCGTGTTAATGTTACATACGATATATTTCCCATTGTCAGTGTTCACAGAACAATGTCAAAAACAGTGTTTGAACACTTTTGCTTTTCTCTTTACCTAGAACCATAGCTGATGTATTAAGACCCTCCCAAAGGTGTCGCCTGTAAGGGCTTTTGTTGATCTTTCGACAGTCTGACAATACTACACAGAAAGATGACTACAGCATTGAATGTTTGGGTAAATTTTATATTATGTAAATCACTCGGAATGTATTTACAGCCTCTAAATAAGTATCTTCACTTCGATTTCAACATGAATTTCAATATTACCGACCTTCTCTGTCTCTCTTACAGCGAACACTGTAACTGTTATAATGATCTTACGAGGAAACTGTGGTCTTTCTAAATGCATCTCTGCTTATTTGGGAGCCATGGCAAGATCGGATCTGTGGGTCATTAACCATGACATTATCGCATATCCTATTTTGCATTATCATGTATTTTTAAAATCTTTCTCCTCTCACCTTACAAATATACACCCTTGGCTGGAACTCCTCCACGCTAGGGAAAATGAATTTGTAATTCACCTCATCCATACACATCATGATTTTATAAACCTCTATAATGTCATCTCTGATCCTCCCATGTTTCAGTGGAAAAGTTCCTACATATCCAGTCTCCACTGAAAATACAAACTCAGTTCCCGGTAACATTCTAGTAAATCTCTTCTCAGCACTCTCTAGCTTGATAAATCCTTCCTAAAAACGGGAGAACAGAACTGTATGCAGTACTCCAGAAGAGGCCTCCCCACATCCTGTGCAACCTCAAAATGACCAACCCCACATCTGATAATGAAGGCAAGCGTACTAAATACTTATTAATTCCCAACTCTGTGTGTGATGGAGACATTAAAGAATAATGTACCAGATCCTAGAAGTCTCTCTGTTCAACAACGTTACTGAACGCCTACCTTTTAACTGGATATGGCTTAGCTCTTTTTGTGTTTTTAAAATGCAATACCTCGCATTTCTAAACAAAACTCAATCTTTCACACTTCAGCCCATTGGCCCAAGTGATCAACCGATCTATTTCTCATTTAGATAACTCTCTTCACTGTCCATAGTACCAACAATATGAGTGTCATCTGTAATGTTACAAGCCATGCTTTCGATATTATCGTCGAAATCACTTGTATAAAAGACAAACAAAAGTGGATCCCGCACTGATCGCTGTGGGACACGGCTCGTCAAAGACCTTCAGTCCCACAAAAGAACTCTTCAGTATTCGGTAAAATTACATTATTTAGGAAAGAAGAATCATAACAAATCGAGATTTGGGATATTTCATATCATGCTTCTACTAAGATGCTAGCTCACATCTTTCTCCCATTATGAAGATGATGTTTCTTCTCATAATCATACGAGTCCAGTGAGAGTTTGACTACACTGTAACTCACTGCTTCATTCAACTACGAGCACAGTTTGAAAAGAACAGGGAGGAAAAGTGTGAACGACAAATGAATGTTGGCTATTGGTGTCCCTTTTGAAAAGACAGGAATTTCCTCATAATTGTTGTGTAGTATGGAAACTCATGTGTCAGAGATTACACCAGCAATTAAATTTCTAAAATCTTAACATGGGAAATCAAATCATAAATCAGGTAAATCACAGTTCTCATGTTGCTCGTTGAACTGTCGTCAATAAGTTACTTGCTGCCAAATGTACAATATGTAAGTGTGTTATTTTCAAAGTTAAGAAGGTGTTGTTCTCATACTGAACGAAAATAAACCATTCAATACAGGTGGCAAGGGAAACTTGGACATCCAACCACGAGTCACAATTTCATGGCCATTCACCAAAAGGATTCGGACAATTAATTTACAAAGAGGGAATAAAAGCATGACCTTAAAAATATAATATAAAAATAAGCTCTGTGCAAATATGTTTTTTTTTACAGAAGGAGTTCTCATCAGGAACATTTTGTTCCAACACCTTTTTTTGATGATCCCTTCATCGAGCAGTCCTGATCAGGCAAATGGAATTCGGATCATCAGAAATGAAGGAAGACACAAGAGCTCCTGAACCAGACGATCACGAGAACACGAGATATTGGAACTGAATTAGGGCGTTCCGCCCATCCAGCCTGGTCTGCCATTCAGTGACGACTGATCTGTTTCTCAAGGGCATTCATCTAGCGCTGTGAGACAGCGTTTGTGGGTTTTGGACGGCATGGTGGCTCAGTGGTTAGCACTGCTGCCTTGCAGTACTACAGACGCGGGTTAGATTCCAGCTTTGGCTGACCAACTGTGTAGCATTTTGTCCTGCAAAGGTGCTCAGGTTGCACTCCACCGTTCAAAGATGTGAAGGTTAGATGTATTAGTCAGGGGTAGACACAAGGTAGCGGAACGTGTTTGTGTGGGATACTCCTCGGAGAGTTGGTGTAGACTAGCTGGGCTGGCTTGGCCTGTCTCCACACTGTGGGGATTATCCCCCAAACCTGAAGCTTCCTGTTGTGTGCAAATTAACAGAATCAACTTTGAATTCGAGAATTTGTTAAGAAATCTCACAAACAGAGACTGGAACAGTTATTTCAACTTTATTGCATGGAGCAAATGTAACCGTACAAGTCAGCAGATTATATCTAACAACACAGTCTGGCCCTTACCAAATCACCGAGGAATTTAGCTACGATTTCATAACAAAGACTTTTGTCTCGAGCTGCGAAAATTGTTTGATTATTTTCCATTGCTGTTCACAGAAGTCCTGTGACTTAAGTATCCTGGAGTTGAACTCTCACAGAAGTTTCCGTCCTGCAAGTTTAAAGAGTGAAATTAGTGGTGATCCTTCGATATTTTCGTTCACTTTATTGACGATTCACCCAGAGCCATGATGTAAGCAGCTTGCTTTCATATCAGACGTAGATCCTTCATTTCGTCATCTTTCATTGACTCTGTCTTTTCAGTTGGAGCTTGTGTAGGTTGTTATGCCTCCATGCTGGCGACCTTTCCCTCATCTCCAGCGTGTCCTCCGTCCTTGGGTCCCTCCTTTCAGTTTTCACGCCGGGAAGTAGCACCTTGCTGACCTTTGGGGGTCCACGATTCACGTTGCCCACTTCCCACTATTTGAGTCTATGTGGCACCACCCACACACTACCAGTCTTGGGCAGGCCTTGTAGAGGTGGTCTACTGCCCCACACAAGTCGTAGGTCTTGTGTCCTCCCATCGTTAGTCAGGGGGCCCTCCTGTTTTCGGTTCCTGCAGATGGTTGCTGCCATGTGTGCTGCTCTCCTGCAGGGTCAAGCAAGGAATAAAGAAAATTACAGCACAGGAACAGGCCTTCCGCCCTCCAAGCCTGTTTTATCTAAACCTGCCAAGGATGTGGATCCCTCTGCTCCCTGTCCATTCATGCATGTATCTCAATATATCTTAAGTGATCGTATTGTGTCCACCTCTACCACGTCCATTGGCAGCACATTCCAGGTATGCATCATCCTCTGCGTAAAGAACTTTCCACAATCGTCTTGTTATCCACCCTATCTCTCCCTCTCATGGTTTTGTAGATCTCAATGTGGTTCTCCCTCAACCTGAGTCTATCTAATAAAAATAATCGTAATCTGCTCAACTTCTCTTCATAGCTCGCAACTTCCATACCAGGTAACACCCTGGTGAACCTCCTTTGCATCCTCTCCACACCCAAATACTTCTGATAATGTGGCGACAAGAACTGTATGCAGTATTCCAAATGTGGATGAACCAAAGTTCCCAACTCGTACACTCAATACCCCGACCGATGAAGGAAAGCATGCCGTATGCCTCCTTAACTACCCTATCGACCTGCGGTGCCACCTTTAGGGTACAATTGACCACAGGGAATAAAAGAATGACAAGAGTAAGATTAGGGCCAATCAAGGATTGTAGTGGGAAGGTGTGTGTAGAGTCAAAGGAGATAGGGGAAGCACTAAACAAATATTGTTCGAAAGTATTCACTCTAAAAAACGACAATATTGTCGAGGAGAATACTGAGATACAGGCGACTAGACTAGGTTTGATTAAGGTTCACAAGTCGAGCTTTTGGCATTGATCTTTAAATCGTCATTTTCTACAGGAATAGTGGCAGAAGACTGGAGGATAGCAAATGTGGTTTCCCTGGTCAAGAAGGGGAGTAGAGACAACCCTGGTAATTATAGACCAGTGAGCCTTACTTCAGTTGTTGGTAAAGTGTTGGAAAAGGTTATAAGAGATAGGATTTATAATCATCCAGAAAAGAATAATTTGATTAGGGATAGTCAGCACGGTTTTGTGAAGGGTAGGTTGTGTCTCATAAAACTTATTGAGTTCTTTGAGAACGTGACCAAACAGGTAGATGAGAATAAGCTGGTTGATGCGGTGTATATGGATGTCAGGAAGGCGTTCCGTAATGTTCCCCACAGTAGGCTATTGTATAAAATTCGTAAGAATGGGATAGTGGGAGATATAGCAGTTTGGCTCAGTAATTGGCTTGCGGAAAGAAGACAGAGAGCGGTGATTGATGGGAAATGTTCATCCTGGAGTCCAGTTACCAGTGGTGTACCGCAAGGGTCGGTGTTGGTTCACTGCTGTTCGTCATTTTTATAAATCTTTTATAAGATTTTTGGTAGTGTAAATGAGCAGAGAGATCTCGGTGTCCAGGAACACAGATTCTTGAAAGTTGCCACCCTGGTTGACAGGGTTGTTAAGAAGGCATACAGTGTTTTAGCTTTTATTAATAAAGGGATCGAGTACCGGAACCATGAGGTTAAGCTGCAGCTGTACAAAACTCTGGTGCGGCCGCACTTGGAGTATTGTGCACAGTTCTGGTCACCGCATTATAAGAAGAATGTGCAAGCTTTGGAAAGGGTGCAGAGGAGATTTACTCGGATGTTGCCTGGCATGGAGGGAAGGTCTTACGAGGAAAGGCTGAGGGACTTGAGGCTGTTCTCTTTGGAGAGAATAAGTTTGAGAGGTGACTTAATAGAGACATATAAGATAATCAGGGGGTTAGTTAGGATGGATACGGAGAGCCTTTTTCCAAGAATGGCGACGGCGAGCACAAGGGTGCATAGCTTTAAATTGAGGGGCGATATATATAGGACAGTTGTCAGAGGTAGTGTCTTTACTCAGAGAGTAGTAAGGGTGTGGAATGCTTTTCCTGTGATGCTAGTAGATTCGCCAACTTTAAGTACATTTAAGTCGTCATTGGACAAGCATATGGACGTACATGGAATAGTGTAGGTTAGATGGGCTTAAGATTGGTATGACAGGTCGGCGCAACATCGAGAGCTGAAGGGCCTGTACTGCGCTGTAATGTTCTATGTTCGATGAACACACAGATCTCTCTCTCTCTACATCAATTGAAAGGAATCGGCTTGAGTGAGAAACAGGGACAGATTGGATTTGTGGGTGGTGTTGCGATGTGGTGGCAGTCCTGCTCTTCTTCCTAATCACCTTGGATCGATGATAGTCGGCATTCGCATGACATTTGCACCAACCATTGTGCTCTCACCAAATTGTGGACCCGTCTAAAAATACAAAATAAGACTCCCCACCAATTCACACTCGGCTCCCTCACAAGCGT
>NW_025214967.1:29238-32003 GCF_004010195.1 Chiloscyllium plagiosum
AGATCTCTCTCTCTCTACATCAATTGAAAGGAATCGGCTGGAGTGAGAAACAGGGACCGATTGGATTTGTGGGTGGTGTTGCGAGGTGGTGGCAGTCCTGCTATTCGTCCCAATCACCTTGGAGCGATGATAGTCGGCATTCGCATGACATTTGCACCAACCATTGTGCTCTCACCAAATTGTGGACCCGTCTAAAAATACAAAATAAGACTCCCCACCAATTCACACTCGGCTCCCTCACAAGCGTCCTGACCCCATTTCACAACTCAATCCCCAAAGGATTAGCTTTGGGATGAAGGAGCAACTGCATGACAGTAAGAACACATCCTGCAGTTAGAAAACAGAGGCTGTAAAGATTGAGACACTGTCTCCCCCAACATTTATGTATTACTGTCTCTGTCTCTCTGTTCCTGTTTGTGCCTTTCTTTCCCTCTCTCACTCTTTCTCTCTCTATCCATATGTTTCTCTCTAACCCCAGGCTGCAATCTTCACTAATGTCCCGGGGAATGTTTCTAGAGATGGAGGGACAGGGAAATCTCCAGTAGCAACCACCATTCGCTTAGATCCAGGCTCTGTGCGCGTGTGTGTGTGTGCGCCCTCTCTTTTTTTCTCCATTTCTGTCAGCTTCTACTTTGTTCATTCAGTGGCAATTGGGGATGGTCCAACATCCGACCTTTACTCTCTGTCTCTCCCTCCCTCCCACACACTCTTTCTACCCCCCTCTCTCTCTCTGCTTCTGGTTTTCTTTTCTATCCACTTTCTTTCAGAAATTACATGGAAATGTGTTTTACTACAATTTCCTCATGTTAAGACAGCGACGAGGAGCACTGTAGTGTTTGGAATGCTTTATTTGCTAAATTAATCCAAAGGAAGCTAGAGCGAGAGCGAGAGCTAGAGCTAGAGCTAGACCTAGAGATAGAACTAGAGCTAGAGCTCGAGATAGAGCTAGAGGTAGAGTTAGAGATAGAGCTAGAACTAGGGCTAGGGCTAGAGATAGTGTCAGAGCTAGAGCTAGAGCTATAGATAGAGATAGAGTCAGAGCTAGAGGTAGAGCTAGAGCTAGAGTTCGAGATAGAGTTAGAGCTAGAGCTAGAGCTGGAGCTAGATCTAGGGCTAGGGCTAGAGAGAGAGTCAGAGCTAGAGCTAGAGATAGAGATAGAGATAGAGATAGAGATAGAGTCAGAGCTAGAGCTAGAGCTAGAGATAGAGGTAGAGATAGAGCTAGATCCAGAGCTAGAGCTAGAGGTAGAAGTAGAAGTAGAGATAGAGCTAGAGTTAGAAATAGAGATAGAGATAGAGACAGAGCTAGATTCAGAGCTCGAGCTAGAGCTAGAGCTAGGGCTAGAGATAGAGTCAGAGCTAGAGCTAGAGATGGAGCTAGAGCTAGAGCTAGAGATAGAGCTAGAGCTAGAGCTAGGGCTAGAGACAGAGTCAGAGCTAGAGCTAGAGCTAGGGCTAGAGATAGAGTCAGAGCTAGAGTTAGAGCTAGAGCTGGAGACAGAGCTAGAGCTTGAGCTCTGGCTAGAGATAGAGTCAGAACTAGAGCTCGAGCTAGAGCTAGAAATAGAGAGAGAGAGAGAGAGATAGAGCTAGAGCTAGAGCTAGAGTCAGAGCTAGAGCTAGAGATAGAGCTAGAGATATAGCGAGAGAAAAAGCTAGAGATAGAGCTAGTGATAGAGCTAGAGATAGAGATAGAGCTAGAGCTAGAGATAGAGCTAGAGATAGATGTCGAGCGAGAGCTAGAGCTAGAGCTAGAATTAGAGCTAGAGCTAGACATAGTGAAAGAGATAGAGCTAGAGCTAGAGCTTGAGGTAGAGCTAGAGCTACAGGTAGAGCTAGAGCTAGAGGTAGAGGTCGAGTTCGAGCTAGAGATAGAGCCGCGGATAGAGCTAGAGATAGAGCTAGAGTTAAAGCTAGAGATAGGGATAGAGCTAGTGATAGAGCTAGAGCTAGAACTAGAGCTAGAGATGGAGCTGGAGATAGAGCTAGAGATGGAGCTAGAGATAGAGCTAGAAATAGAGCTAGATCTAGAGCTAGAGCGAGAGACAGAGATGGAGCTAGAGATAGAGCTAGAGCTAGAGCTAGAGATAGAGGTAGAGATAGAGATAGAGGTAGTGATAGAGGTAGAGCTAGAGCTAGAGCTATAGATACTGATTGAGATAGAGCTAGAATTAGAGCTAGAGCTAGAGGAAGTGATAGAGATAGAGCTAGAACTAGAGCTAGAGCTAGAGATAGAGATAGAGCTAGATATAGAGATAGAGCTAGTGATAGAGATAAAGCTAGAGATAGAGGTAGAGATAGAGATAGAGCTAGAGATAGAGATAGAGCTAGATATAGAGATAGAGCTAATGATAGAGATAAAGCTAGAGATAGAGGTAGAGATAGAGATAGAGCTAGAGACAGAGATAGAGATAGAGATAGAGGTCGACCAAGAGCTAGAGCTAGAGCTAGAGCGAGGGATAGTGATAGAGATAGAGCTAGAATTAGAGTTAGAGCTAGAACTAGAGCTAGAGCTAGAGATAGTGATAGATATAGAGCTAGAACTAGAGATAAAGATAGAGGTAGAGCAAGATGTAGAGCTAGATGTAGAGCTAGAAATAGAGCTAGAAATAGAGCTAGAGATAGAGCTAGAGATAGAGATAGAGCTCGAGCCAGAGCTAGAGACGGAGCTTAAGATACAGCTAGAGATACAACTACAGAGAGACGTAGAGGTAGAGATAAAGATACAAATAGAGATAGAGATAGAGATAGAGATAGAGATAGAG
>NW_025214967.1:36585-38803 GCF_004010195.1 Chiloscyllium plagiosum
AGAGATAGCGATAGAGATAGAGATAGAGATACAGATAGAGAGAGAGAAAGATAGAGAGATGGAGAGATAGAGAGATTGAGAGATAGAAATAGAGAGAGAGATAGCGAGATAGAGAGAGATAAATAGAGATAGAGAGAGATAGAGATAGAGACAGAGAGAGAGAAAGAGATTGAGAAATATGGAGAGAGAGATAGAGAGATAGAGATAGCGAAAGAGACAGAGATAGAGGTATAAGTAGCGATAGAGAGAGATAAAGATAGTGATAGAGATAGCGAGATAGAGATAGTGAGAGATAGAGATAGAGAGTTAGAGAGATAGAGACAGAGATTTGGAGAGAAAAAGAGATAGAGAGATAGAGATAGAGATAGTAATAGCGATAGAGAGAGGTAGAAATAGAGAGATAAAGATAGAGAGATAGCGATAGAGATAGCGATAGAGATAGAGATAGAGAGAGAGAACGGTAGAGAGATGGAGAGATAGAGAGATTGAGAGATAGAAATAGAGAGAGACAGATAGCGAGATAGAGAGAATAAATAGAGATAGAGAGAGATAGAGACAGAGATAGCGATAGAGATAGAGAGATAGAGATATAGACAGATAGAGAGAAAGAGATTGAGAAATATGGAGAGAGAGATAGAGAGATAGAGATAGCGATAGAGAGAGAGATAGAGATATAAGTAGCGATAGAGAGAGAGATAGAGATAGTGATAGAGATAGCGAGAAAGAGATAGTGAGAGATAGAGATAGAGAGTTAGAGAGAGATAGATATAGAGATAGAGATAGAGATAGTGATAGAGATAGAGAGATAATAATAGAGAGACATAGAGAGTTAGTGAGATAGAGATAGAGAGAGAGATAGAGATTGACAGAATTAGACATTGAGATAGAGAGATAGAGATGGAGAGGTAGAGAGATAGAGAGGTAGATAGATAGAAATAGAGATGGAGAGATAGAGAGTTAGAGAGATAGAGATAGCGAGAGATAGAGAATAGAGAAATAGAGATAGAGAGATGGAGATAGAGAGATGGAGATAGAGAGATAGAGATAGAGATAGAGATAGAGTGTTCGAGAGAGAAGAGGGAGATAGAGATAGCCATAGTGATAGAGATAGCGATAGAGAGCGGGATAGAGAGAGATAGAGAGAGAGAGAGATATTGAGAGAGATAGAGATCGAGATAGCGATAGAGATAGAGATATAGAAAGAGCTGGAGATAGAGACAGAGATAGATATTGAGAGAGATAGAGATAGAGAGAGAGATAGATATTGAGAGAGAGATAGAGATAGAGAGATAGAGAGAGATAGAGATAGAGAGAAATAGAGATAGAGATAGAGATGGAGGTAGAGATAGAGATAGAGATAGAGATAGAGATAGAGATAGAGATAGAGATAAAGATAGAGATGGAGAGATAGAGATAGAGAGATACAAATAGAGAGAGAGATAGCGATAGAGATAGAGATAGAGAGATAGATAAGGAGAGATAGAAACATAGAGAGATAGAGAGATAGCGATGGAGAAAGAGATAGCGACAGAGATAGGGAGATAGAGATAGAGATATAGAGAGATAGAGATAGAGATATAGAGTGATAGAGATAGAGAGATAGAAGTAGAGATAGAGATAGAAAGATAGAGATAGAGAGATAGAGATAGAGATAGATAGAAAGAGATAAGAGATAGTGAGATAGAGAGAGATAGAGATAGATAGAGAGAGATAGAGATAGAGATAGAAATAGCAATAGAGAGAGAGATAGAGATAGAGATAGAAATAGCGATAGAGTTAGATATAGAGATAGAGATAGAGAGATAGAGATAGTGAGATAGAAATAGAGAGATAGCAATAGAGATAGAGATAGATAGAGAGAGAAAGATAGAGAGATGGAGAGATAGAATGATAGAGAGATAGAAATAGAGAGAGATAGCGATCGAGATAGAGAGATAGAGATGGAGAGATAGGGATGGAGAGAGAGCGATAGAAATAGAGAGATAGAAATAGATAAAGAGATAGAGATAGAGATAAAGAGATTGAAATTGCGATAGAGAGATAGACATAGTGAGAGAGATAAAGATAGTGAGATAGAGAGATAGAGAAAGAGAAAGATAGAGATAGACATAAAGAGATAGACATAGAGATAGAAATAGAGATAGAGATAGAGATAGAGATAGCGATAGAGAGAGAGAGATAGAGATAGAGATAGAAATAGCGATAGAGAGATAGAGAT
>NW_025214967.1:39869-53560 GCF_004010195.1 Chiloscyllium plagiosum
GGGGAGGGAAATATATCCCTGGTGGTGGGGTCCGTTTTGAGGTGGCGGAAATGACGACGGATGATACGCTGTATATGGAGGTTGGTGGGGTGGTAGGTGAGGACCAGTGGGGTTCTGTCCTGGTGGCGGTTGGAGGGGCGGGGCTCAATTGCGGAGGAGCGGGAAGTGGAGGAGATGCGGTGCAGGGCATCGTCGACAACGTCTAGGGGGAAATTGCGGTCTTTGAAGAAGGAGGCCATCTAGGTCGTACAGTATTGGAACTGGTCCTCCTGGGAGCAGATGCGGCGGAGACGAAGGAATTGGGAATATGGGATGGCGTTTTTACAGGGGGCAGGGTGGTATGAAGTGTTGTCTAGGTAGCTGTGGGAGTCGGTCGGTTTATAGTAAATGTCTGTGTTCATTCGGTCGCCTGAGATAGAAATGGAAAGATCTAGGAAGGGAAGGGAGGAGTCTGAGATGGTCCAGATGAATTTGAGGTCGGGGTGGAAAATGTTGGAAAAGTGGATGAACTGTTCAACCTCCTCGTGGGAGCACGAGGCAGCGCCGATACAGTCATCTATATAGCGGAGGAAAAGGTGGGGGGTCGTGCCATTGTAGCTGCGGAAGATGGACTTTTCTACATATTCTACGAAGAGGCAGGCATAGATGGGGCCCATGCGGGTGCCCATGGCTTCACCTTTGGTTTGGAGGAAGTGGGAGGATTGGAAAGAGAAGTTGTTCAGGTTGAGGACCAGTCCAGTGAGTCGAAGGAGGGTGTCAGTTGAAGGGTACTGATTGGTACAGCGGGAAAGGAAGAAGCGGAGGGCTTTGAGTCCTTCGTGATGGGGGATGGAGGTGTACAGGGATTGGATGTCTATAGTGAAGATAAGTCGTTTGGGACCGGGGAACCGAAAATCATTGAAGAGGTGGAGGGCGTGGGTGATGTCCCGAACGTAGGTGGGGAGTTCTTAGACTAAGGGGAACTGGACCATGTCGAGGTATGCAGAGATGATTTCGGTGGGGCACTAGCAGGGTGAGACAATGGGACGGCCGGGGCAGTCAGGTTTGTGGATTTTGTGCAGCAGGTAGAAACGGCTGGTGCGGAGTTGTGGGATTATGAGGTTGTAGACAGTGGATGGGAGATCCCCTGAGGTGATGAGGTTATGGATGGTCTGGGAGATGATGGTGTGGTGGTGGGCGGTGGGGTCATGGTCAACGGGGCAGTAGGGGGAGGTGTCCGCGAGCTGGCGTTTAGCCTCAGCGGTGTAAAGGTCGGAGCGCCAAACTACTACCGCGCCTCCCTTGTCTGCCAGTTTGATAGTGAGGTTGGGGTTGGAACGGAGGGAGTGGAGGGCTGCCCGTCCTCTATATTGGGGAGACAACCACCCTGTGGCTCAACACTTCAACACCCCCTCCCACTCCACCAAGGACATGCAGGTCCTTGGACTCCTCCATCGCCAGACCATAGCAACAAGACCGGTTGGAGGAAGAGGCCCTCATCTTCCGCGTAGGAAACCTCCAACCACAAGGGATGAACTCAGATAGAGATAGAGATATGGAGATAGATATTGAGAGAGATATAGAGATAGAGATAGAGAGATAGAGATAGAGGCAGAGATAGAGATAGCGATATAGAGATAAAGAGATAGAAATAGAGTGAGATAGACTTAGAGAGATAGAGATAGAGATAGCGATAGCAATACAGATAGATAGAGATTGAGTTAGAGATAGAGAGAGAGAAAAGAGAGAGTGGGAGAGATAGAGAGATAGAGAGATAGAAATATCGAGAGAGAGCGATCGAGCTCGACAGATCGAGATAGAGATAACGGAGATAGGGATAGAGAGATAGAAATAGAAAGATAAAAAATAGAAGCGAGAAATAGAGATAGAGATAGAGGAATAGAGAGATAGAGATAGAGAGATAGAGACGGAGATAGAGATAGAGATAGAGATAGTGACAGCGATAGAAATAGAGAGACATAGAGATGGAGAGATAGAGAGATAGAGTGATAGAGACAGAGAGGTAGAAATAGAGATAGAGATAGAGATAGCGATAGAGATAGAGATAGAGCGATAGATATTGAGAGAGAGATAGAGATAGAGAGATAGATTTAGCCATGGCGATAGAGATAGCGATAGGGATAGAGAGAGAGATAGAGAGAGAGATAGAGACAGAAATAGAGAGAGATATATAGACAGACATAGAGAGAGAGAGATAGAGAGAGCTAGAGATAGATATTGAGAGAGAGATAGAGAGAGATAGAGATAGAGAGATAGAGACAGAGATCGAGATAGCGATAGAGATAGATATAGCGATAGAGATAGAGATAGATATTGAGAGAGATAGAGAGAGATAGTGAGAGAGATAGAGGTAGAGTGAGAGTTAGAGATAGAAAGAGATAGATATTTAGAGAGAGATAGACATAGAGATAGATATTGAGAGAGAGATAGAGGTAGAGTTAGAGATAGAGAGAAATAGAGAGAGAGATAGAGATAGCTAGATAGAGGTAGAGATAGAGAGATAGAACACAATCGAGTTTGAATTTATTGTTTTAACAACATCGGACAAGGAGATAGTACAATATCTGGGTGGTATAAAAAACTTGGGAATTTTGAAAATCAATGAGAAAGCAACTGCCATTGATCAGTCGTGCAACAGCCACAGAGTGGGCAATGCTAACTGCCTGTCTAATATCTTGCCCTCAAAACAAATTAGAAAACACTCACTATCAAAGCTGCCTTTTCATGTAAAACATATTCACAGTCAAAAGACAGAAGACGACCCAGTGAGATCAATGGGTGGAAGATTGAAAATAGCAATGGAAACAGATACTGTGTGGACTCCAGATGAAGTCAATGTAATGTTTAATAAGTTTGTTATTGAAACAGCATTTTTTTATATAATTTGCGTCAGATAGTTAAGAACAATGGGTTTTGGATTTGTTCATGAGTTAGGACATTATCTTTTTTCTTCTTTAAACCGTGGAAATTAGGTGTTCTCTCTTACTCACATTTTAAAAGTTTACGAGGTGAGTTGAGCTTTTCTGGGTGACAGGGGTTGGACCTCCCGTATTGTAACACCAGGTTTTTCGTGAGTTCATATTTCACCATGTGCCATGGTGTGATTTTGATCCAAGTCCCCATGCGATGTCCTCAGGGCTTGGATTCAACATATAGTACAGAGCATTACAGCGTAGTACATGGCCTTTGACCTTCGATGTTGTGCTGACTTTGGAACTAATCTGAAACCTATCTATCTACAGTATTTCATTTTCCTCCATATGTTTATCTAATGATCCTTTAAATGCCCTTAAAGCTGGCGAGATCCACTACTATTGCAAGCAGCGCATTCCTACTATTCTCTGAGTAAAGAAAGCACCTCTGATATCTGTCCCATATCTGTCACTCCTTAAATTAAAGCTATGGCCCCTCGTGTGAGCCATCATTTACCAAGGTAAAAGGCTTTCACTGTTCACCCTATCTAACCGTCTGATTGTCTTTTATGTCTCAATTAAGTCATCGCTCAACAGTCTGCCTCTAATAAAAGCAACATCAGTCCGCCAGCCTTTCCTTGGAAGATCTTCCCTCAATGCTAGGCATTATCCGAGTAAATCTCCTCTGAACCCTTTCCAAACATTCCACATTATTCCTATAATGTGGTGACCAGAACTGGATGCAATACTCCAAGTATGGCCGCACCAGACGTTTGACAGCTGCAACATGACCTCGTGGCTCTAAAACCCGAGCCCTCTGCCATTAAAAGCTAACAAACTGTATGCCTTCTTAACAACCCTATCAACCCGGGTGGCAGGTTTTGCATATCTATGTTTTGGACACCGAGATCTTTCTGCTCGTCTGCAATGCCAAGAATCTTACCTTTAGTCTTTATTCCTGTTGCTCCTATCAAAGTGAATCACCTCACAATTTTCCACCTTAAACTCCATTGGACACGTCTCATCCCAGCTCTGCAGTTTGTTCCTGTGGAACATGCAATATTCTTCAGAACTATCCACAAATCCACCAACTTTAGTGTCATCCGCAAGTTTACTCTCCAATCCTTTTACGCCCTCATCCAGGTCATTTATAAAAAATGACATACAGCAGTAGACTCAAAGCAGATCCTTCCGGTATGCCAGTAGTAACTGAACTCCATTATGAACATTTACAATCAACCACCACCCTCTGCCATCATCCACCTAGCCAATTTCTGATCAAAACCACTAAATCACCCTTACTTCCATGCCTTCATGTTTTTTTTTGCACTGGCCTCTCATGGGGAACCTTATCAAACATCTTACTGAAATCCATATACACCACATCAACCGCTTTACCCTCATTCACTTGTTTCGTCACCTTCTCAAATAACTCAACAGTTGTTTTTGAAGTCCAATCTGCCCTTCACAAAACTGCGTTGAATATGCCTAATCAACTTATTCTTTTTAGATTATTGTAAATCCTATCTCATAGAAATGTTCCCAAACTTTAGCCACAGCCGAAGTAAGGCTCACTGGTCTCTAATTACCATGTTGTCTCTGCTCCCCTTCTTTAACAAGGGGCCAACATTCCCTACCCTACAGTCTTCTGGCACTATTCCTGTAGATAATGACGATATAAAGATTCAAGCCAAAGGCCCTGAAATATCCTTCCTGGCTTCCCAGAGAATCCTAGGGAAAACACCATCTGACCCAGGGGACTTATTTATTTTCCCACTTTCCGCAATTGCCAACACCTCTTCCTTATGAACCTGAATCCCATCTACTGTAGTAGCCTCCAGCTCAGTATTCTCCTCGAAAACATTGCCTTTTTCTAGGATGAATACCGACAAAAATGCTGATTTACCACCTCCCCATCTCCTCAGACTCTATGCTCAATTGCCCACTACTGTCCTTGATTGACCCTAAGCTCGCTCTCATCATTCTTTTTAGATTAGGTTACTTACAGTATGGAAACAGGCCCTTCAGCCCAACAAGTCCACACCGACCCTCTGAAGAGCAACCCACCCAGACCCATTCCCTTACATTTAACCCTTCACCTAACACTACGGGCAATTTAGCATGGCCAATTCACCTAACCTGCACATTTTTGCACTGTGAGAGGAAACCGGAGCAAACCCACGCAGATACAGGGAGAATGTGCAAACTCCACACAGACAGTTGCCTGAGGTGGGAATTGAAACTGGGTCTCTGGCGCTGTGAGGCAACAGTGCTAACCGCTGTGCCACCCACATTATTACTGGCATACCGATAGGAAGCTATAGGGTATTCTTTATCCTGTCTGCCAATGACTCTCATGTCCCCTCCTGGCTCCTCCTAATTATCACTTTAGGCCTCTCCTGGCTTTTCTGCAGGTACATACTTATCAACGATATGCAGTAGCTGTTCCTTGAATAAGCGCCACATTTCAATTGTGCCCATCCACTGCAGATTCCTTCCCCATCCTTTGAATCATAAATCTTGCCTAATTGCATCATAATTGCCTGTCACCAGCTACAAATCTTGCCCTTCAGTAGATAGCTATCCCTTTCTCATGCTAAAGTAAACATAACCGAATTGTGGTCATTATCACCAAAGTGCTCACCTACCTCTAACACCTGGCCCAGTTCATTACCCAGTACAACATCCAATGTGACCTTGTTTCTTGTTGGTCTGTGTACATACTGTGTCATGAAACACTCCTGAACACATTGGCTAAAAACTGACCCATCCAACATACTCGTACTATAGTATTTCCAGACAATATTTGAAAAGCTAGTTCCCCCATAACAACTATCCTGTTATGCTCATTCCAATCTAGAATCGTATTTGCTATCCTTTTCTTTACATCTCTGGAACTATTCAGAAAACTCAGCCCATACTACCGCAGGAGACGAATCCTCAAACATCCTTTCTGCTCCCATAATACTGTTCTTGACTAACAATGCTACACCTCCCCCTCTTTTACCATCTTCTCTGATCTTAGTGAAACGTCTGAACCTGCAAGAACCGCTCCTGTCCCTGCTGTATCCATGTCGCTGAAATAGTCAAAGCATCTAAGTCCCAGATTCCAACACATGCTGCAAGTTCACCCACCTTGTTCTGGATGCCCCTGGCCATGAATTAGACACACTTTGAATCAAATTCCTGCTTCCTAGTACACTCTTATGACATTTAAACCAGATGTTTGACTTCACTGTTCTCAACCTCCTGGACACTGGAACTACAATATGCGTTCCCATCCCGCTAAAGTATGGCAAAGTATTGGTCAGCCATACTTTACCATACATGGTAAAGTATGGCTGACCAATTGAAAAGTGTGTTCTGCATGTACATGTGTTACCTTGGAAATTCCTGATGCAATCTACTGTCCCACGTTCTTTTTGTGATGCCACGATTACACAATGTTTTTGCAAAGTTTATGGTTCCACAGCTTCCAGCAAGATGAATTAGTCAAATTGACAGCGCTCCTGAGAATCTTAAATCTGAAGCCAATATCACACATGGCATATTCGGGATTGTTCTTTCAGAGCTGTTCAATTACAGAATAGCCTCTAACTTTGACATTCTGTCCTCACTTTTCCAAACTCGGGCCGTTTTCATGCCATGAATGCATTGCCCGTTCTGAACTTCGATGGGCTGTACTGTAAGACACAAATCACTGCATATTAGGAATAATGGAACATCTGATAACTCACTTTTACACAGTCCATGACTTTCTTTTCTTTTTCTGTGGCAGGCTGAAAAACCAAACTTGGGCTGTCTGGGGAGAGCTGACAGTGTTCAGTCCAACAAGCGTTACTCCAAAATAGTCTCCACATCCGTTTGTGTAATGTTTCAACAACCATTTCTGCTGAAGTTTCAATAAGTGTGCACCATTCAAATCACATTGACATCACCATGCACCTCCCTGACTTAATTTGCTGCATGAAACACAATTCCTGCAATTATTCATTTTCGGATTGAATCGTCCGTTGTACTAATTTATATCTGGCTGATTCCCTGTCCCATATTTGAATATTCATCTGAAATGCTCCCAGCCTCACGCACTCATTCACAAAAAAAACTTTTAATCCCAAATTCACCAGCGTCCCAGAGGGCCAGCAGCTAATCCCGCATTGTTTGATATGATTCTGAGATGCACTGCGCTGAAAACAGGGAGTGGGTTAGAGATGGCAGGGCACTCTTGGTAATCTCAGCTGGAAAGAGCAATGAATTAATGTGAAAACAAAGGGTCTGGGTTTGTTAGAGTAGAATCCTCGCCCAACACGTCAAGATGACTTGAATGGCACCCACACTGCAACAAATCTGACATCTGTTTCATTTCATTGATACATGAACTTACAAAACATTATTCATGAGAGATGGTGTATAACTGAACACTTCCCACTCTTTCGTGAAGTATCCAGTTTGGGCACAGAGAAAGTAAATTGTAAGGGACTTTTATTGCTGATCATCAGAACTTACAGAGGCAGTGGAATACTGAGGAGTTGGAGATCCTGCGTTCTTTCCACTACATTTAATTTGACTGACCAAACCCAGAATAAATGACCAAGGGAGCGTTATCACTTCCTTCAGTTCTTCCCTGAATTTCCTTTGTGTGACAGTATAAATACACACGTTACTGCATGAACTCAAATACATGAGCAGGTAGCCCGCATCAGTGGCAATGTAGGCAGGAGCTGCATAATCACCTCGATAATGTGTAGTATTTGTAATCCTTACAGATAAAAAGCTCACAGCAGCTGTCAGCCAGAGAAGAATAAAATGGGCGGCACAGTGGCACAGTGGTTAGCCCGGCTGCCTCACAGCGCCAGAGACCCGGGTTCAATTCCCGCCTCAGGCGACTAACTGTGTGGAGTTTGCACGTTCTCCCCGTGTCTGCGTGGGTTTCCTCCGGGTGCTCCGGTTTCCTCCCACAGTCCAAAGATGTGCAGGTCAGGTGAATTGGCCATACTAAATTGCCCGTAGTGTTAGGTAAGGGGTAAATGTAGGGGTATGGGTGGGTTTCACTTCGGCGGGTCGGTGTGGACTTGTTGGGCCGAAGGGCCTGTTTCCACACTGTAAGTAATCTAATCTAATCTAAAACTTCCCGATATATTGAAGAGTAAAATAATGGACCTTCTTCGACTTTCCATCTCTGGATCCCTTTGACTCTGACTATTGTGTCCCCGGACAGCTCTGCGAGATCTATTGGCAAGTATAATACGCCTGATGGTCAAGCAGTTAAATGTGAATAGCAAAGAGAATGGAAGCCAAAGAATTAAAATACTTTGTAACCAGGAGAATGCTGTACCCAATGGAGAAGTGAAGAAGTTCAACTTAGTGCAACCAGCCCACTGTAACTGATCAATTACCTTTTGAGGTTCATATGCAAATATAAAGGGTATGTTCTCCAGGCAAACCAGGGCGGCGGTGATCATTATAACTGCAGCCGCTATCCTCACTCTACAAAAGTTCGTTTTCAGCCTCTCACAACATATAGCTACATATCGATCAAATGTGAACACGATTGTGGACCACACTGTCAAGCCCAGGTTGGCTGAGCTCATATAATTAAGGAACTTACAAAAACCAGTGTAGGAAAGGAACGAATGTGGAAAGTAATCACCGAGAACTTGAAACACAATTATGTTGATGATCAAGACGAGTAAAGATGCTGTTGCCATGGCCACCATGTAGGCGGAGGTACAGTTGGTAAGGCTACAGTTTCCACTGGAGAGAATTAATATTGTCACCAGGTTTGCTGTAATTTAAACGAATACAAGTCATAAAAGGCTATCAATCACATCAAAAGTCGTCAAATCTTTGAATGAAATATGGAAACGTTTGCATTCCATGCATTTTTTTTCATCCGAGTAATGGGAAGTGCATTATGGGTTAACAAATCACTGAATACTCAGAATGGAGGGACTGATATGTTGGCTTGTTTCCAGCATCTTCCAGTGAATTGCTTTCAACATATTGAAAATGTATGCTGGAAGTTGCCCTTAAAACAAGTTGTATTTGTTCAGATACAAAGACTGACAACCAAATCAAATCAGTTTCCCAACATAGTAGTTGTATTTACTATGCTGGAAAATTAAAATGCTTAGTACCTTACAAAATTGATCCCAATCATTACCAAACAGACTGTTCGAATTGTCAGACTAAACTTTGTGACCAACCAATACTACATGTGCGGTCTATCCCTCAAACAAAATACTAAACAATTTGTTAACAATATATTAACATAAACAGAGCAATTTATTTTCAGCAGCAAACTGACCTAAATAATGTTTAAGTTTTAACCCCAATCCTCTCTAATTTGATCATGTACGCTGACATCAAGACAGACAGACAAACATGCACATTAAGGAATAAATAAAAAATAAAAACGCACTAAATGCGATTTAATGGTCACCTTGCTTTAGCTGTTTCTACAGTCTGGATCATCAACGTCACAGGAGATTGTACCTTTCTTGGTTTCAGATGACGCTGCTACATGCAGAAAATTTACTGTAGGGTCCAAAGAATATTCATTTGATACTTAGAACTGAGATTCTATTCACTGAACTTTAAAATGTTGACAATAAGTGGACAATCAGGGATCGAACAAAACTTTGTGTTGGAGCTTTAACAGGCATAATCCTTCCTGCAACAAATGCAGCCCAAAGACCAATTCAGCCTCTGATCTCGACTTCAATAACAAGAAAGCAGAGATACAGAAAATACCATCTCAGTTTTAAGGATCAAATGTATATTCTTTGAAGCCTGCTATGGGAATGCTAAGAAAAGATGTTTGGGGATGTTGCTCAGATTGGAGGTTTTGAGCTGCAGGAAGAGGATAAATAGAATGGGACTATTCTCCCTCGAGCATTGGAGGTTGACAGGTGACGTTATAGAAATTTATAAAATCATGAGGGACATCGATCGTGTGAATAGCCATGGTCATTTCCCAGCATAGCAGAGTCAAAAACTGGAGAGCACAGTTTTAGGGTGAAGAGGGGAAAAGTTTAAAGGGGACCGTAACGGTAACTGTTCCATGCAGAGGGTGGAGTGTATATGGAAAGAGCTACCAGGCGAGGTGTTGGAGACTGGTACAATTACAACATTTAAAAGGCATCTGGATGGGTATATAAATAGGAAGGGTTTAGAGGGATATATGACAAGTGCTGACAAATGAGACAATTTTTATTTATAATATCTGGTCGGTATGGACGACTTGGACTGAAAGGTTTGTTCAATGCTGTCCAGCTCTATAAATCTATCAGTGGGTGAAAATGATTTGATGGTTCCATCTAGCACAAGATTAATTTCTAGGGAAATACAAAAATGTTAAGCTTGATCTGAGAGACATCGTTTTGTTAACATGATGAAGCTAGTCTTAGAGAAGACGTTGTGACTTGCAAATGCAAATGCTACCAGGTAATATAAAATATTCAAGTATTTTCCATTGTTTGCTACATAAGAGTCGACAACGTGATGGGAAATGTACGAGTCATTCTCCACATTGAAGAGGAAAAGTATTTAATCCGGGATGATTCAATTCACTCCAGTGCCTAACCACCAGTCTAATCTCCATTGTGACTCCCTAACAGGAATCATTCTGTCAACAGAATCCACACACAATACAGTTTCAAAGATAATAGAAATTAACAGGTAGCAACGAGATACAGAACTGGAGTGTGAAGCGGAAATGAATTGAATTCACCTTAATTTACTGAGGAGGCATTTGGTTTGTGTCTGTTGAGTGATGTGAACTGTGTGTTTCTCTGAGGTTACCATGAAAGGCTCTTCCCACTCAGCTGAGACAACGTGATCCTCAGGCTAAACTATCAACTGTCTTCTCGTGTCTTATTGGAAAACAGAATTTTCAAATAATTTAATTTCAATAGTTTCAGGTTTCCTGTTTTAAAATGCTATCAAAAATAATTGGCTTCTTCTGTTTATATCAAAACTCCTCCTCATTTTTAATATTGTGTGTTAATCGTTTATACATCTCCCATTTTTCCTTAATCTTTGATACATTAAGTAATTCACTGACCGACTTCACTGATGCATACTTGACATCATTTAACCATCAGGTTGCCCAAAATTACAAACAGTCCTCATTCCCAACATAACGGAGATGGCTGGGCATTATTATCCAATCTTTTTTTTGTTTCAAAGTGCCGACTATCAAAGTTAAGTTTCATTTTACCTTTCCGAACAGTAGTACCAACAGATCCTTGAATGTTACGAATTTTGAATATACTTCTCCTAGTCCCTTTGCTTTATCTCCTATAAATGGTGTATTATTTTGATTATACTGCATAGAACATAGAATATTACAGAGGAGTACAGGCCCTTCGGCCGGCGATTTTGCACCGACCTGTGAAACCAATCAGAAGCCCATCTAACCTACACTATTCCATTTTCGTTCATATGTCTATCCAATGATCATTTAAATGCCATTGAAGTTAGAGAGTCTATTATTGATGCAGGCAGTGCATTCCATGCCCCTACGACTCTCTGAGGAAACAAACTATCTCTGACATCAGTCTTATGTCTGTCACTCCTGGATTTAAAGCTATGTTCCCTCGTGCTAGCCATCACCATCCGAGGAAAAAAGGCACACACTGTTTTATGTTATCTAACCACCTGATTATCTTATATGTCTCAATTAAGTCGCCTCTCAACCTTCTTCTCTCTACCGAAAACAACTTCAAGTCCCTCAGCCTTTCCTCGTAAGACCTTACCTCCATTACAGGCAACTTCTTAGTAAATCGCCTCTGACCACTTTCCAAAGCTTCCATATCCTTCCAATAATGCGGTGACCAGAATTGCACACCATACTCCAAGTGGGGCCGCACCAGAGTTTTGTACAGTTGCAGCATGACCTCATGGTTCCGAAACTCAATCTGTCTACCAATAAAAACTATCACAACATATGCTTTCTTAACAACCACTTCAAACTGAGTGGCAACTTTCAGAGATCTATATACATGCACACCGAGATCCCTCTGCTTATCTACACCGCCAATAATCTTATCGTTAGCCCAAGATTGTGTTCCTGTTGCTCCTTCCAAAGTGAATGACCTCACACTTTTCTGCATTAAACTCCATTTTCCATCTCTCAACCCAGCTTTGCAGATTATGCATGTTTCTCTCTAACTTACAACATCCTTCTGCACTATCCAAAACTACATCACCTTCATGTAATTCACAAATTTACTAACTCATCCTAGTACGCCCTCATCCAGATCATTTATAAAAGTGACAAATAGCAATGGGGATGATTGCAGATCCGGCAATGCGCCATTTGTGACTGAGCTACAGGATGAATATTTCCCATGAACCACCACTCTCTATCTTCTTTCTGCTCGCAAATTTCTGATCCAAACTGCTAAATCATCCCCAAATCCCATGCCTCTGTATTTTGTGCAACAGCCGACCGTGGGGAGCTTTATCAAACGCTTTACTGAAATTCATATACACCACATCAACAGCTTTATCCTTTTTGTGAACTACCCTTCACAAAACCGTGTTGACAATCCCTAATCAGATTTTTTTTTTCTGGATGATTATAAATCCTATCTCTGATAATGTTTTCCAACAATTTACTCACAACTGAAGTAAGGCTCACTGGTCTATAACTACTCGGGGTGTGTATACTCCCCTTCTAAATAAGGCGACAACACTTTCAATGTTTCAGTCTTCCGGCAGTATTCCTGCAGACAATGACGACATAAAAATCAAAGCCAAAGGCTCGGCAATTTATCCCTGGCTTCCCAGAGAATTGTAGTATAAAACCCATCTGGCCCAGGTAACGTATTTTTTCACACTTTACAGAATCGCTAGCAACTCTTCCTTGTGAACCTCAATCCCATCTAGTCATTTGTCAGCTACGTAAAATGGCTACCTCTTCCAACCTCCCCACCGGTACCCTTCTACTGACACCGTTATGCGTTTGGCTGAGCAGGTCGTCATTCTCAGCAATTTCTCCTTTGAATCTTCCCACTTCCTCCAGACGAAAGGGGTAGCCATGGGCACCTGCGTGGGCCCGAGCTATGCCTGCCTGTTTGTCGGGTACGTGGAGCAGTCCATCTTCCAGAGTTACACCAGCTACCACTCCCCACATTTCCCTCCTTTAGATTGATGCTTTGGCACCACCTCGTGTTCCCACGAGGAGTTGAACAAATCATCAACTTCACCAACACATTCCACCCGACCTTAGGTTCACCTGGGCCATCTCTGACACCTCCCTCCACTTCCTGAACATCTCCATCGCCATCAGTGGTGACTGACATTTTCTACATACCCACCGATTCACACAGCAACCTGGATTACACCGCCTCCCACCCCACCTCCTGTAAAAATGCTATCCCGTATTCCCAATTCCTCCACTTCCACCCATCTGCTCCCACGACGACCAGTTCCACCACAGAACACACCAGATGTTCCCCTTCTTTAAAGACCACAATTACACCTCCCACGTGGTTGAAAATGGCATCCAACTTATCTCATCCATGTCCCACACCTCTGCCCTCGAACCATTCCCCTCAAACTGCAATAAGGACAGAACTTCCCTGGTCCTCACCTTCCACCCCAACAGTCTCAGTATACATTGCATCATCCGTCGATATTTCCGCCACCTTCAAACGGACCCCACCACCAAAGATTTCCCTACTCAACCCTGTCCACCTTCTGTAAGGACCGTTCTGTCCGTGAATAGCTGGTCAGGTCCATGCCCCCGAACAGGCAAACCATCCCCTCCTG
>NW_025214967.1:56011-56574 GCF_004010195.1 Chiloscyllium plagiosum
TGTTGTGGTTCTGTTCGCCAAGCTGGGAATTTGTCTTGCAAACGTTTCATCCCCTGTCTAGGTGACATCCTCAGTGCTTGGGAGCCTCCTGTGAAGCGCTTCTGTGATGTTTCCTCCGGCATTTGTAGTGGCCTGTCCCTGCCGCTTCCGGTTGTCAGTTCCAGCTGTCCGCTGTAGTGGCCGGTATATTGGGTTCAGGTCGATGTGTTTGTTGATAGAGTCTGTGGATAACAACTGTCTTTGTCTTAGCTCTTAGCTTCCACCCAAGCTCCTCGAATTTCTGCCTGAAATCCCCATCTCTCTTCCTCCCTGTGTAATTGGTGCCTCTGTGCACCACGACCTGGGGCTGCTCCCCTCCCCTTCAAGGATCCTTAAAACACGATCAGAGGCATCACAAACCCTGGCACCTGACAGGCAACACATTCACCGTGAGTCTCCCTTGTTCCCACAGAACCTACTATCTGTCCCCCGAACTGTGGAGTCCTCAATGACTAATGTTCGTCTCCTTTTCTGAGCAATAGGGGCAGACTCTGTGCCTGATACCTGCGCCTCATTGCTCAATA
>NW_025214968.1:0-7385 GCF_004010195.1 Chiloscyllium plagiosum
CACGTCATTCTGCCAGATCACATCGTTACCCTGGGGGACAGTGCGCCCTCCTCGGGCCGAAAGAGCGAAGCCACATCCCAACTGTCTGCAAACGACATTGGCATCAGTTATATCCCAGGAATCACCACACACCGAGCCCCAGCGTGTATCACACATGATCTGCACTCTCCCAGAACAGTTGCTCCTCCCTCCATCCAGGCGCACGCTGTTTTGCCAATCTGCGGCACAGAAGTGAATATTATTGAATGCAGAATAAAGCAGAAAGATCGGTCCAAGAGTTAGCACATTCATGATGATAACGCACCTGATTGTCGACGGCAGGAATGTGAGCTGAGAGGCTGGTCTTTTATTTCATCGCTCCCTGAAAAGAGGAGAAAGATGCTGGCTCTATTAGTAATCAGTGTTTGAAATGACACTTGAATATTGAGAAGGTTTGTCGTGTTACCTGAACAAAGGACACCTGCATCTTTCCTGCCGTTACAGTTGTGTTGACCCCATGGATTTCTCTGACATTGCCAAAGGGATGACTCGTGTGATGTACAATCAATCTCACCGAGCCAAATAGGTCCCGTTCCTGCTCCGAATAATTTATTGTCATAACTAACATCCACCAGGACACCACAGTGCAACTGTTTACAAATAACTGCAGCATCGTGGAAATCCAGACTTTCTGAGCACACCGTTCCCCACGTCTTATTGTAGAATACTTCCACTCTCCCCTCACAGCGATTCTTTCCATTCACCAGCCGCATCTCCTTGTGATCTGTTCGTACAATAACAGATTGCCAGGTTGATAGATTGTTTATGTCTTCCATACATTCCCATGTCTCTCCTCTGACATTCAACTCAGGTCTTGTCAATGAATAAGGTACATGAGAATCCTCACTAAACATTTGGCAGAAAGCACGGACATCTAAAGGAGAAGCAGGGCAGAAGATGCAACATTCACGGAATTTCAAAAGACATCCAAACAATGTGCTGGTAAAATCTTGAAAGGATTTAGTTTCTGAGGTTGGAGCCAGACGAAACTGACAGCAAATAGAAAGTCTGAGGTCAAAGTAGATTTTCAGATTCCAACGAGTGGAAGTGGTGATCCACTGGGAAAGGGGCTGATATAATGGCTGTTAAATATTGAGGTGAGCAATTTGGATTTGGTAACCCCAAGGCAATTTCAAACATTCGGATTCGCAATCCAATAGGAAGTATGGTTACAGTTCAAAAGATCACGGACAAAGCAAGTACACCAGAATAAATGGCCAGTATGTGTGCCCAGTGCGTGATTTTTTTAAAAAAAGGTTAAGTCTAAATTGGGGAATCTGGAAGAAAGTATAAAGAGGACATACACTGAAGGAAAATTAAGAATCAATCCGATTTAGAGCCGCAGAACGATCGAGGGATACACAGACAGGAATCACAATGCTCATCGCTGCGTACAATACTAAAGAACATGACTAACAGTTTCTCTTCAATGCACGGTTTGGAATATTTTGGAGAATATTCACTTTTCCCAGAATATTGACAATGGACCATTAATGATGCTTTTCATGCAGGGATTGGCATGCACTTGAACTAGGAATATACTCCAGATTAGATTCCCTAGTGTATGGAAACAGGCGCTTTGGCCAACAAGTCCACACCAACCCTCTGAAGAGTAACATACCCAGACCTTTTCCCTGACCCAACATTTACCCCGACTAACGCATCTTACAAGATGAGCAATTTAGTGTGGCCAATTCACCTGACCTGCACATCTTTGGATTGTTGGAGGGAACCGGAGCACCCGGAGGAAACCCACGCAGACACGGGGAGAATATGCAAACCCACACACGAAGTTGCCTGAATCCCTAGCGCTTTAAAGCAGGAGTGCGAGTGCGAAACACTGAGCCACATGTCGCACTAAGTTCAATTGCTATCTTTGCTGCACATATTCCCTAACTCCCCACACAACAGTCCATAAAGGCTCACACCAAACAAAAAGGTGAATAACAATATGGCGTGGCCTAACCGGAGCACATAATTCTCACATCCTCTTTATGAGAACAATCGTCCTGGTGACCCAATTGTGCTGAAGGACATTCCCAGAGAAATGATTCATTTCCAGAACACTTCACATCTTTCAACCAAACTGGGCCTGAGCCCGGTTCGTACGAGGAAGGAAGTGACATATCCTTTACGTGCCCACAGCCCAGTTGTTTGCAAACCACCTCAGCGTCTATCATATCCCAGGAGTCGTCACAAACTGATCCCCATGTCCCATTGTAGTAAATCTCCACTCGACCTGCACAAGGGCTTCCACCATCTGACAGTCTTAACTGGATATGCTCTGTTAGATTAAAAACACAGAATTTTATACTTTCAATACGCACCCCCTTCTTCATTTAGTCCAGCATAGTATATTGATTCGTGTAATGCTTAACCAAGGGAATATGCAATAGAATGATGAAGGAGTTTGCTAAAGTATACTGGAAGCAAACACACTGTGGTGGGGCTGTTGATGGACAGTGGAGGAATTTCAGAGCAGTCTTTCAAAATGCTCATCAGTGAAAAGGAAGAACTGTTGGAAAGGGAATAATCAGTCATGTGTCTAAGGAAATCAGGAGACTATCAAATTGGAAGAGGAGGCACACAAAGTGACAAAGGTCAGTGGGAAACTAGAAAACTGTGAAAGCATCAAAGACCGACAGAAAGCCACAAAAATGGCTTTAAATTAAGCAACATATTTAATGAGACAAAAATTAACCAGCAATGTAAAGACAGATCGCAAATGTTTCCTTAAACACTAATAACAAAAAGGAGTCGCTAAATTGAAAATTGGTACTTTTGAAGTTGAGAGGGAGTGTTTAGTCGTGGGATATATAAGGAAATGACTGAGGCATTGAATTGGTATTTTGCCTCGGTTTTCACAGTGGATGACACAAATAACATGCCAGTGAATGAGAAAGAGACGAAGTTAGGCAACAAGTTAGGAAACAATCAGTACTACATTATTGATAGTGTTGAGCAAGTTAAAGGAGTTCAGGGTACTGAATTCTCCTGGCCCTGATGGAGTGCATTCCAGTGTACAAAAAGAGATATTGTGGATATAGCAAATACATTTATTGTAATTTTACAAAACTGAATGGGCTCTGGGGCAGTTACAGCAGATTGGAAAACAGTAAATGTGACGCCACTATTTAAAAAGGGAGGTAGACAAAAGATGGGGAATCATACACCGGTTAGCTGAACTTTTGTGGAGGGGAAAATGCTTGAGTTTATTTTCAAGGAAGAAATAGCAAGGCATCTAGATGAAAATTATCCCGTTGGCATTGGTCCATGAAGGGTAGTCTGGATAACCATTTGTTGGAGTTCTATGGAGACATTACAGACACAATGAAGAACAGGGACCCAGTAGGTGCATTGTATTTAGATTTCCAAAAGGCATTCAAGATGGTGCCGCACAAAAGGCTGCTGCACAAGACAAAGATGCCATCCATGACGGACAAAGTATTAACATGAATAGTAGATTGGTTAACCAACAAGAATCAAAGTATGGGGATATATGAGTGGTACTCTGGTTGGCAATCAGTAACTAGTGGTGTGCCTCAGGGATCAGAGTTGGGACCGCAATTATTTGCAATTTACATCGTTGATTTTGAGCTGGGGACCACGTGTAGTGTGTCAAAGTTTGGATGTCAGCCCAAGGTAAACAAACACAGACTGTCCAAACTCTCCATTATTTGGAAATGTCAGCCCAAGGAAGATAATGGAAAGACTCATCGCCAGTGCGGTGGTGCTGCTCCAATGTTGTGGCTTCCAAAGTCATATTCACTAATCTGTCTTTGACCAAAATGGAATTAAATAAAGTTTCAGTGTGACTCCCCTGCTCTTATTTTAATGCATTGGACAATAAAAGCAAATATTCCATATTCCTTCTTGACCACTTTAACTACCTGTCCCTCTACTATAAGGATCTATGGGACATACCCATCAAGTACACGCTGATGTTCGCTGCTTTCAAATGTTCTACAATTCATCAAAGAGTACCTTCCTTTGCTTGTCATGCCCAAGTGTGTGTCCTTGTACTTATGTAAATTGAATTCCATCTACCACTGGCTAGCCTGTCCGACTATCCATCTATTTCCTTCTGTAATCGAACTCTTCTCTCCTCAGTATTTAGCAGACACCTAATTTAAGGTTAATTTAGGAATTTATGATCAACCCTCCAACATTCATTCTGAAACCATTTGAACATTTCGATAGTTTCCTGTCCAGCTGATCATTCAGCATTCTTCAGAAATTTGATCTCAACCCAAACATTTCTTCCTGAATTACATTCATCTAAATCAGTCATGTGGCCATCATTGCCTCGATATTTCAACATTTATCTCCAAGTATCTAGTCTTCAGTGTTTCCGCACCAGCCCCTAAATTCACATCCATTATTGATGCATTCCGTCTCATATGATATCAGTGTCACTATTTCACATCTCAAAACAAGTGTTTTACAAAAACATCCGTCTTCCAGTGAATTATCTAATTCATTCATTCTATTCTTTCCGTCTTCCCAGTACTGCAAAGAATCAGACAATCCTTCCGACTAATTAAAACCTCTGTTGATCGAAATCAAGGTCTTCCAAACACACAGTTCTCATCTTAATTCTACCCTCTTCCCCTACTGATAACTCTCTCATGTGTCTGTTTTACTTTTGGCTCATAAAATCTTTGCTACTTGAATCTTCCAAAAGCAAAGTTTCAGTTGCTCACAACCATTCATCTGGCCCACGCCTGCTTTCACCTGGACTAATACTGAACAACGTGTGATACACATTCTCAGGAGACAGATATCTGTTTTGATAGTTCTGAGCAAGGTCTTCTGTCTAGCGTCTTCTTACCTGAACAGAGGATGACGACGTCACTGCTGTCAGCGACAGACGAATTCAATGGGCCTGAGATCCTACAATCCCGGAGCTGAGATTCCTGTCCATGACACTGGATATCATGCACCCACGGACGACCATCACTTTCCTCGTACTGTGAAGACTTATACGTTTCTAAGGCATGACCGCATCCCAGCTGTCTGCAAACCACGTGAGAATCATTCAGATCCCACAGGGTGTCCTGCACTCTGCCCCAGCTTCCATTATAGTAAACTTCAACTCGGCCATCACAGCGGCTTCCCCCATTCACCAGTCTTGGCCACCAATTTTCATCTGCAACACGAAATGTATTTAGAACAACGATTAAACTGAATTGAAACGTTCAAGAATTAACAATCACAAGTAAATGTGCCATTTTTTAAAAAAACTATTTTATCATGGCTTATCCGATAGCTTTTCAGACAGTTTCATTTTTACCATCGCCTTTCTTTTCCAAACATTTGAGAGAGATATGGAGGAAAACGTACTGTTGACATGGAGCAAGGGTGAAATGAAGTGAATTGTCAACAGGTCATGATGGATTTTGGGAAGTGAGCTGATGGGAGCCCCGAAGCAGTGAATTGAAATGCTTCCTGCCTAATCTCTATCCGTCATTCCTAATTGATTAGATATTGTCACAGGCAACTTTTGTGATGATTTTCCTCAAGTCTGCCAACCTCACATTTGTTGACATGATTGTTCTGATGTTGCAAACTCCTGATCTGCTGCCAATATATTCGAATATTTCCATCCAAAAAGAATTCCCTCAACATAGCCTTACTGGAAACTGAGTGCATTCATTGTTGGCATTCCCACTCTGGCCAAATTTAAAAAGTAAAACTCTCCCCTTGCTCGCACATTTCAATACAAAATATTAGACTTGGAAAGGTATATCTGTAACGATTTGCGGCTAGTTTAATGATGGTGCTTTCCAACATCTATCCCCATTGGAAACAAAATGTGGGTCCAGAAAGACATAATTTCCCAATGATATGCTGACCAAATTGGAAAGGATTTCCCAATAACTTGCTTCGTCCTCGGTCAACTTCATGTGTGCACGATTGCACAACAACATAGAACATACAACATACAACTGCACAGTACAGTAACAGGTCTTTCACCCCTCGATGTTGGGCTAGACTTTTATCCTATTTTAAGATCAGACTACCCTTCATTCTCTTCAATGTACTAACTGCCATGTGCCTATCCAAGAGTCGCTTAAATGTCCCTAATGTATTTGACTGTACGAGCACTGCCGGCAGTGCATTCCTCGCATCCACCACTTCTGTGTAAAGAGCCGAATCTGCCATCTCCCCTAAACCTTCCACCAATCACCTTAAACTTATGCTCCCTCGGAATAGACATTTGTGCCATGGAGAAACGTCTCTGGCTATCCACTCTATCTATGCCTTTCATCATCTTGTACACCTCTATCAATTCACCTCTCATCCTTCTTGGCTTCAATGGAAAAAAAGCCCTCGCCTCCTCAACCTTTCTTCATAAGACATACTCTCCAGTACTGGCATCATGCTTGTAAATGTCCTCAGCACCTTCTCTAAAGCTTTAACATCTTTCTTATAATAGGCGAGCAGAACTGAACACATTATTCCAAGTGTGGACTTGCCTTCTCTCCACACCATACAATGGACAATCCAATGATATTTCACTAAAATGTGATAATGGAGAACAGTTCTGAATAAGGATCACTGGACTCGTAATGTTGACTCTGATTTCTCTCAAGAGTTGCTGTCAGAGTTGCTGAGTTTCTCCAGCAATTTTGTTCATATTTCCCCGTGTTCAATTTGGAAGTGAAGCCTTTCAATCCACAAGAAAGAACTGAAGCATAACGGTGTGAGTCATTGTAATCATCACACGAGCTGCACCTGAAAATGAATTTCCCTATTTCCTGCATTGTTCCGAATTCATACAACAGATTGTCATACTTGCGGTCCCCATTTAACGTTGAACATTTTTGAATATTCTACCTGGCAATTACGTCATCTGCAGAAATGCTCTTCTCCTTTTAGTTAGACGTTCAGGACCATGAGTATGCATGTACCCCTTCAAAAAATGAACATTGAATAAGGTCTTAGCTGGGAGGGCGTGTTCCCTGCTTCATTTCATTCTCTGCTCCTCTGGTCTTCATCCATAAAGCCTAACTTGATCAAACATCGAAACTCTATACTTGCCTCTTGACGAAAATGAGGATCCCATTCTGCACAAATTCTTTTGAAGGGAATTACAAAAAAAAGCATTCTGAGAAAAATAAAAATTGACAGTCGCTATTTGAAAGGGAGATTGAATGTCCCAAACTCTTGTGGCAAAAGAAGGTGGATTATAGATTTTTGAAATGTGAGTACTTTACTCAGTCGCAACACCTCTGACAGAAAGTATGTCTTTTCTCTATCAATCAATTCCTCCTCCTATTTACATGCCAACGTCTTTGAAAAATATTAATAATGCATGCGGTTTCTGCCTAGACACTTGTGAC
>NW_025214968.1:8036-26047 GCF_004010195.1 Chiloscyllium plagiosum
GTTTTTTGTAAAGCGGAGCAAGTTTGCATTAAGAAACAGGGTGACATTTAAAAATTAGCTCATAGTGCCAGATATCGAGAAGTTGAAACTATTAATTATGGCAGATACCAACTTTAGAAGGGCATACAGTGCACAGACAAGTGGCATATAAATCATATTGCAAAATATGTGAGGGGGTATGTTTTGGCAACTTGGAAGATGACGTGCAACATATACTTTCAGATGATCACCTTTTCATTATTCACTTATTGACGAAGTGCAGTTAAACAGAAGAGCTTAGTGCTTCATGAGCTGTGACACTTGAATTTGACAGTATATGTGGCTGAGTAGCTGGGAATGCAACTTAAATTTAAGTTTGCAAATGGAGTGAATTGGAGACGTTATGGTGATTGTTATCCAGTTGTCCTTCAACCGATAGAAAAGCATTGTGTACCAGCATGTGCAACACATAATTCACAAAGGGTGGCATGGTCCTTGGGAAGGTGAAGGCGAGCAATATTCAAGTACATGTATGAACATGCTTCTATTTTTGACACGAATATATTGGACAGGTCGTAGATGGTCTTGAATTTAAGGATGCAGGCATACGAGAATATGACTACTGGAGGAAGGCAGGTTAAAAGAATTTCTCCCGTTAGCTGGTCCTCAGAAAAATAATGTGCAAAAATGTTAAGGCTTGTGGGAAAAAGTGTCATGCATATTGGAAAGACAGTAAGTCAGACAGTGATAGTATAGACACTATTATCAAACCCACAATGGCATGAAGGCAAGATAAACTCAAACAAACGTCAAAGATCAGGGAATCAGCTGGATCACCTTTGGCTCCCCTAACAAATCAGAATAAAATGGTTAAATGTATGACCAAGCTGATAGATTTCAGACGGTAAGTCATTGTGAGCCAGAGATTCTTCCTGGTGTAATTGTTTCAAAGATTGATGTACACTTATTTCAAACAGTTTAAATAAAAAAAAGGTTGTCCAAAAATCTTTTCGGGGCAGGGAGTCCTCAAGAAAATCTATTGGCTTGTCAGAAATCTAATTGTTTGATATTCATTGTATATATCTACATTGACCAGTGCTTAATGTTATCGTCAATGATCGACTTTTAGACAATTAAAACAATAAAATATGGTGGGTGCAGACAGTTTGCAAACTCGCAGAAATCTCATCAATACAATAACAAAGATTTCGAAGCATCTTAATTCCCAATACATGTGTGTCTATTTTACCACATTACAATTCGTGCATGGCAGTATGGGAAACCAATAGGATTAGTTCAGATTTGACACTTTTAGGGCAATGCGGCCAGTGCCAGCGCCACCACTTTAACAAACATTAATCTTTTTTTTTCCATTACATCCATACTCACCAGAACATATCAGGGTAACATTGCTGTGTCCACTGCAATCCTGGTGAGTGTCTGAAGACCGAGGGCACTTTGTCAGCTGAGTCTCATTGCCCGTACATTTAAACACCTCAGTCCCCATGAGCACAGTACTGCCTCCAGAATGAGCAGAGCTCGAAAGAGACACGGCCACTCCACAATGAAGCTGCGCACAGACCACATTGGCGTTTTTCAAATCCCAGTCAAGACCACACATTGTTCTCCAGGTGTCACCAAACAGGACCTCCAGTCTGCCGAAACATTGGGAATTTCCTTGGATCAACCTCGGAATGATGTGGTCTGGAAAGAAAAGCATTGAATCAGAAAAACGTTCAAACAATACGAACTCAGATTATTGAATGATGAACATTCATTTGATTAATAGCAGATCTGGCACATTCGGATATGAGTTGTTCCATCAATCTGTGTGGCTTTTGTAGCCCTGTCGACCCCATTCATGTTCATTAACCAGAATCCTGACCCTCAGCTGTTTGAGTTAACGTGAATTCCAGCCAGCAAATAAACGATACAAAGTGATTGTGCCATCCAACACAATGTTGAATCTCATTAAACATTGATTTGTAAGTCTGATAGTTCCAGCCGTGCAGCTCTCTCAATGTGGCTTTAAGTGACATCACAATGGACACCTGTCCTGACCCTTCTAAAATTACACAGAAAGTACAGCAGTTTTTTTTTACCTGAACAGATGACACCAGCATCATTGCCGTGTGAATAGCTGTAGTGATCCCATTCCAATGATTGACACTCCTTCAGAGCGCGCTCGGTCCCGCTGCACTGAACTTTCCAGGTCACAATGGGTCCGGATCCTTGTCCAAAGTGAGCCCCGCCCGGGGCAGAGACCGCGGTCCCGCAGTCCAGCTCCCGACACACAACAGCAGCATCTGGCAGGTCCCAAAGATCATGATCGACTGTCCCCCACTGTCCCCTGTAGTGAATCTCCACTCGGCCCGCGCAAGGACTGCCCCCATTCTCAAGTCTCAGCCTCACCGTCTCTGTAAAATATGGAAATGTTAATCAAAGTGAACAATGCGCAATTGTGAAAGCTCTATATTGCAGCCAGCATTTCACGCTCGCAATGCAATGGGAGTGAGGTCACGGTAAAAATACACACTATCGCAATATAACTTAGGATATGTATTGTAGATAGCGAAAGGCAAATATCATTTTTTTAAAAAATGCACACTCACAAAGAGAATCAGGAAAATGTTTCCATGAGAAAATTTGTATTACTCATTTATGGGATGTGGGCGCGCTGAAAGGCGAATAACCACAACTGATCCTCCCTGAGAATATCTGAAACTGAAACGGACTTCCGTCTGTCACAGGCCGAAATATTGTGGGATGTATGGTCATGTGAGCATGATGTCACTGCGCAATAGTGAGTGAAATCGTTTATATACATTGCCGACAGCAGCACTGTCTGTGCATATGAATCTTCATAGTGTCTCCATGTATTGTCTTTCTGTCTGAGAATGGCAGTGTGCATTGGAACCGCTTCTTTTATACCCTCCTCCCCCACGATTTCTGAAATGAGAGAACTTAAGGAGTAGTGCAACCACCACCCTTGTTGTTCTGAACAGACAGCTGATTAACGAGTGAACGTTAATACATGCTGTTTATCACCACCACTTCGTATTTGAGCAGAAACATCAGAATATAGGGATTCCAATCCCTGGAAAATAACATGCAATTACCTGCACTGTTGGCCTGGGTATCGACAAGTCTGTCTGAAATATAGAGAAGGCAATTAAAGTGTTAAAAATCAATGCAGTGCTGAAGAATAAATAAAACAGATGCAACAGCTGCGGGCAATAATCATCATTATTTTGCGAAATAAAGTGTTTAAAAAAGGGGGATTCACACATGGAATGAGCTGCCAGTGGAAATGGTTGTGGCAGATATGTAAAGAACATTTTAAAGGCGTTTGGACAAATGTTTGGATAGAAAAGGTTTAGAAAGATATGAGCAGCGTGTAGGGAAATGGAGTTAGTGTGGACGGACATTTTGGTGGGCACGGAACATATTATTCGGAAGGGCCTGTCTCCGTGATATGACCCTTTGAGTGTATGATAGTTGGAAATTTGACATCCTCTTTTCATGCAATACCGACAACACAGGAAATATATTTCCAGCAGGGATCAAATATTGTCATCTTTCTTCTAAATTTATCTGAATTGTTTCCACACAGAGAGGCACACTGCCAACCCAATGGCCTTTCTGTTTGTTACTGCACTTCCGACTTACTCAACATTGTGATGATCACCATAAACAGCAGCAATGCTCTCCAGTGACCAGAGTTAGGGTTTAGATCCAAAGATTTCAGGAGTTTAGAAATTTATCCAATTAGCGATGCTGAAATAAACAATGACTAGCAATGCTTCGTCAGCAACTGAGTACCGAAAGCATGTTCTTTTTTTAAAGTCTTGCATTCACCATCTTAAAATTCGGCTTTATCCTGTTCCCCTATCTCCATGGCGGCAACATCACGAAATTCAGTCATCTAGAATATCCAGCAGGAATTCTACTTTTCCCCAATTCCAGAATATAAGGATTTATGATGGATCGAAAGAAACGATTGAATATGTAACTGGCGGCAAACCACTTGTCAGAACAAAAGAAGGAGACCATGCGGTCCAAGTGCCGTTGGGAACCTCTTTGTACAAACTGCTGAATTTGTTCCATTACCTTTCCCTATTACCCCAACATTGTCGTTGTCAATATCTTTTACCCACGGTCTTCTGCACTGGGGACAGGATGGTGATGAACACGTATTGTACTTTTTTGGAGAAAATGATTAGGAGTTTACTGAACTTGCCCCGTTAATGATGTTCATTAATTATATATTTTGTTCCTCTCCCAAGCTGAAAAAGGAATTCAAACGTATGTCCAATTTTAATTAAGTTAAAATTTCTTCCAAAGTAAGATAACTTTGGTTGATGTTTAGTTTCCTGCGAGTTCTTTACCATGCTACTGCTGAAAATTCTAAACAGCTCGAATTGTTTGCTTTGGTTCTCGGGATAATTTCATTTCTACTTTCAGGCAGTCAGACAACACCGGCCATCTGTCAATGTGTTAACAGATGGTCACTCACTCTGATTCATTGAATCCCTGCTACACAACGTTTCTTATCCCTTGTAACTGATTGTTTTAACTCCTTAGGATGCGTGTGCAATATCGCGATCATTCAATGTTAAATCTTTATTACTTGTATATTTTTATTGTACTTAGTGGTAGAAATCGAACATCAAAAATCGAAAACAGTACATTGAAGTCTGATGCGTTCACAGGGATATTGCCCTCATTCATCCAAAAAAAAACCTTCAGACATTGCCCTTTCTGAGCCTACATTTTATCAAAATAACTTGAACCACTCCTCATATTTACGTTTCTATAATTGATATATTCGTTAGAAATTGAATCTGTTCCTTTGTACACTGTTACGTACATGTCAAAATACTCAAACATGCAAGAGCTGTGTTGGTTTAGTGGAACGAAGGAGATATATACAACTCTGAAAATCTTTTGAAGCACTGAATCAGGTTGTACAAGACAGGCTGTTACATTTAATGTGAAACATTTGATGTTCCTCACTAACAGGACAGTTTTGGAAAACAACAAATCCACGTCAGACCAGTGGCATCATAATGAACACCCTAACGTATGGGAGAACAGATGCAAACTCAGGCTGCAGAAGCACCAGTGGTTGCGATTTGAGACAGTGTGTAATTATGGAATAACTTTGGTAGATTTGTAACTGCTATGGCCCTTTGAACTACTTTTGCAAAATTTAATGTCTACGCTATATTTCTCTTGCAACATTGTGGAAGACTTAATTTTTGACGTGGAATAAGGTGAGAGTCAATGCAATGACAGTATCCTGCACATTTCACTCCGATATAAGAGCACAAAAACATAAGAAATCGAAGCAGGAGTAAGGAACTTGCCACCTCAGTGCTGCTCCACTTTCAATGATATCATAGCTGATCTTTTCCTGGATTCGGTTACACTTTCCCGTCTGTTCAACACAACCCTTAATTCCTGTACTGTGCAAAACTTCATATATCTTTGACTTAACCACATCCTACAATTCAGCCTCAACTGCTTCACGGGACAGGGAATTCCTCAGAATCGCAATATAATGGATGTGTTAGTTCCCCCCTCCCCCCCCCCCCCCCCACACTACCCCCTCAATGGGAACAACCTCCATGTTTCAGTCATATCTATTTCCTTCACAATTTTATGTTTTTCTATAAGACTCCCTCCTAATTCTTCTAAATTCCATTAAGTGCAATTCTGGTCTTCTCCTCATAAGCAAACCCGCTCATCTCCGGAATCAATGCTATGAACACTCTCCCCTCATTCCCCAGTGCTAGTACACTATTTCACCAACACAGATTGCTAAATACTTCAAGCTGAAACGCGATATCTAGCAAGATGGCAAGTTGATTTCCAATCTGTTTCAAATGCACATGAGGGACATGAACATTGTTTTTGAACTTGTTTTTAGCATTTATTTAGATTTTTAAAAAAATCTCAAGTTGACTGAAATATCGTAATTCAATTAAATGTAAAACGAGGTGGGATATCTAAAGAAATAAAAGTATTGACACGAACAAAAATGCGGCATTTTTGTGATGATTGAATGAGAATTGACACCGAACAGATATTAATTACTAAACTTAGAAACTAAACAATCTGTACAACTCCCATTTGATATGATTTCGCTCATTGATGGCATAAAGGAATCGATTAATTTTTGCGTTATACCCGAGTGGCAGAATTAAGTTGAGAATAAAGAATTCAAGTCTCAGTAAAAGAGAAAACTTTGAATTGAAAAATGTTGCCTGAAAGTACTTCTCCCAAATATTTGTTCTTGATAAATAAAGAATTGTAAAAATAACAACAGTGGATTTAGAAATCAGGTATTCATTACTTTGGGACGAGGTGAATTTTGAACTCGTTTATGTAACTTCAACCGGTCATATTCCATGTGCTTCCCTAATTGTTCAATATACAAGCTCGGACTGTGAAAGAATGTTCGCTACTTACATTGCTGCATTAAACTACACCATACTTTGTAAGGCTCGCGGCACCCGTCGCAAATCAACTACACGTATAACCTTTAGATTCGCTTAACAATTTAAAGCATTCATCACCAATGTTCCGTTTTGAACTGGAACCATCAACGTTAACTGCAACAACTCAACTAAGATCAAGTGGATCATGAACTTAGATCAACACAGCAAAGTTGGGATTTTCAGTAATGCTGGCCGAACCATATTTTTGTTAAAAAAATAGAAAAAGAGTCATAGGTTTAATTTCCTAAGTTTAAGCGTCCTCGAACACATTCATCACTCAAGAACAAATTAGGCAAAGGGTTCATTCTGGATATTTCAGTTCTTGGCAAGATGAAAATTATGGCGTGAACAGCATTTACCTAGACATGTCATTTCTGTATCGATCTCGAATACAGGGCACACGACTTCAAGTAACGTAGGTCTGCGAATACTATCACACCATGGTTATACAGAATATAGGCATAATCTGAGAGAATTGTCCATGTGTGCATGAGGTCAATCAACAGTAGACACAGCATTGATGGTTGTTTTACTGACACTAAGTTTACTGTTTACCACAGAATCCAGTGCACACAAATGTAACAGACAACCATTCCAGCTGTTCAGATTTTCTTGAGAAGACTGAAAGTTGCTTCGTTCTTTGTTTGCCTGAAGTGATGACACTGGGATCTATAAAAGTCAAAAGTAGACAAGACGCGTAAAGTGCCTCGATATTTCTGTTCAGATCTTCTCTAAAACTAAGTTTGGCATAACTCTCACCAGAGATTTGGCAACATGTTTATAATAAATTAAAATCTTCGCAGATCTCACTGCCAGCAAAATGATGTCATGTTCAACCTCGCCTTAATATGCAGCAGTCTTGCCCCTGACAGAGAAAGCGAATTGCTCAAACACATTTTCACCGGTTAGAGCATAAAACCAACATTGAATGAACAGTACTATCCTGAGAATAGCTGGAACACCTATCTGTGCCTCCTCAAGGCTCTGCGGGAAAATAAGACAGGTGTACCAATCGGGTTGTTCTCTGAGCAAACTCTTCAAGTCATTTGGCAGAAAGCATATTCGCGATCACTTTCTAACGAGCACGAAGACATCGCTTGGCTGGTGGTGAGAAGGGCACTACCTGTGAGATCACTCATGTACAACTGGCCAGTGTGCAGCAACCCTCGTTGCTTTCTCATGGAGACTTTCAAACATATCCTTGTGGAATGGTCCTTTGCAATTGATGTTCGGAGAAAGATGCAGTAGTTTCTGTCGTGGTTCATCTCAAGCAGCTCGGGGACTCAGGACTCAGTGCTATACGGTCGGTTCCCCGTCACACACAGCGAGACAAACATTGACTGCACCTGGAGCACCACCAACTCGCTGAAAAATACTCTTTGGTTTCCACGATACTTGGTCGTCTTCCAGATCCAGCAGTTGACCCCGACCGAGTGTTTCAGATTGACACTTTCCAAGGTCCTGTGCTCTGTGCTGAGGGATGCATTAAACCTTCCGGCAGCTACCGCCAATGCACAATGGCGTTGGGCAACTGTCTGAGGTGTTCCTGCTGAATGTAAATTTCAGGTCCATTCAATTCTCGGACCATTCCGATCTTTCATATATATATAAATACAGTCAAGTCCAAGTAAGTGATGCCTTTCGTGTGTTTGTTGAATACAGTCAAACTCCAGTGTTTGCTTTTTCCGTCATACAGTGCTGTATACAAGTAGGAGCAAGTCAGGACTGCAGATGTTGGAGATCAGAGTTAAAAAGGGTGGTGTTGGAAAAGCACAGCGAACCCAGCAGCATAGGAGTAGCAGGACAGTCGACGCTTGGAAAATAAGATTTTTTTTCTGTTGAAGAGTTTATGGTCAAACCGTCGACTGACTTGCTCCTCGTATGCTGCCTGACCTGCTGTGCTTTTCCAGCACCACACTTTCTTACTACTGTACAGAAGTGACCCGTTCCAAGGACTATGCATGTATGTAGAGGTATTTTATGAATAACGTTTTCTTTTTTCGAAAATAAAAGTCATACGGTAAAGACTGAACTTTTAACCACTGTCTGGTACAGAAAGAGGAGCTATTGATATTGAACTGGGCAGTGACAATCATTCGATCAAATTCAGTGAATAAGAAACTGGCTGAAAAAAAACGTCAAAGGACAGTGGATGCTGGAAATCAGAAACAAAAGAGAAATTTCTGGAATAACTTAGCAGATCTCGCAACATTTTTGGACAGAAAGCAGTGTTATAGTTTTTCGTGAAGTTACCCTTCAATTATTCGCAGATGAACAGCTAACTGGGTCCTTTATCACAGCAATCAGTCCAACAGTTCTCTCGGAACAAATTGCCTGTCATGATTCCAAAATTACAGGACTGTCTCAACCACAAAATGTATCAAGGTGGCACACAGCTCCTTTGTTTCACTAAGGATGTGAACGGCGCTGTATAAATGCATCACTATCGAGAAAGTGTTGCAATGTAAAGATAAGAAATACTGACTAAAATCAGTGGCACATCAAGTTTCTAGAAATTCTAAATAATCAGCTTCTCTTTTACATTCTCCCAAATATTGACAAATAAATTAGTTAGATAGTGTTCAGCAGTTTTCCCGGCTACACACACCGTTAAACCAGCGACAGACACAGTTTCCAACACACCCGAATTGTGTGAGTAGGTCTTCAACACAGTGAGCTGAACAGAAGCTACGAATACATGCAAGGATTGGAAGTTTAAGGGAGGAAGGGAGGGTTGAGGTTGGGAAGCTCTGACACCACAGAAACAGTCACAGAAAAATGAAGACAAAATACTTTTTATTCCATAACATGTCAATATTCTATCTCGCACAGACTGACCATGATATTGTTGCCACATCTATGTCACTAATTATTGGCCCATGAATGGTTAAGAGAATGTATTCAGTAAACCATAACTCACAGTTCAATAGCTGCAGAAGAAGTAAGTTCAGGAGGGTTACAAACATCGTCCCAGCTGGTGGTACCAGATCAAATCTGAACATTAGCTGAGTGCTGTTTCACAGATAAGGAGCAGTAGTTAATGTATCAAATAACTCCTCGATTTCTGTCAGTGTTAGTTCATTCACACGGCTTGAACAGAGGCCCGTGTTTCTTTCCAACAACCAATAGATTGTGATGTGTGCGGACTGTGAACTGAGCACTGTCTTCTACACCAATGAGAAGTGACGTGACCATTAATGGGCACAAAGACACCGGGTTCCAAAAACCAGCTCATCTTGAGAGATCAATGACGCTAAAGATTTTGACTTGGAAGCGAGTCCTCACTCCGGAATCCATATCATATAATCACACTACCACAGGAGGTTATTGGTTGCGGATTCATTGAAGACGCTGTGCAACTCAACATCTCCTCGAGCAGCTGCAGAAACAGCTCAATTTCCACATCTGCACTGTTCACTCTTCAGGATTCAAAATGGAGTCCAACAACTTCAGAGCAGAAAATCTATCCTTTCTCTGGATTACAAGTCACCCCTTTCCTCCTTTGTCTATCCGTCTCCTATCAGCATTGGTCTCAGCAGAGCAGACCAACATTCACCTCGTCGCCCCCAATCAACAGAACCTATTCTGAGTCGTAATTCTGTCCTTTACTATAATTAGCGGCCTGTTGTCTTATTCTCTGAGCACGCTGACCATCTGTTCCAGTCTCTCCTCCTCACCCTCTGTCCTCAGTGTGGAGAACTGTCATTCTCCAGAACAGTCACATTGTATTCAAACTATTACCTCGCTTTTCGGGCCCACAGATGTTGCCCGACTTGGGGTCTTCTTCAAATGTTTGCCTTTGTTTTTAGTTTCACTTTTCCATGATACAAAAAGTGTTAATCATTGAACCAACTTTTAAAAAAATCTTAAGTAGCTCCCCAAGGATCTTATTGTATTCTAATCACAGATCTTGATTTCTATTTGTCTTCTGACAAACTGCTTCATTCATCTTTCTCAGAATAACTACCAAAATTTAACTAATCATTATCATTTGGTCGAATTTGTTCAGCAATTTATTTGCGAGAGAGGAAATGTTTGTATTCCCTTTTTTCCTCTGAAACTTCTGCTCAAATTTCAAATTACGTTGATTTTCCTCCTGTCATTGTCAGCTCCTATGGGACGGATACAGTGGAATACAGCAACATTGCAAAATCTTTCAAATTTGCCAAATATCAGATTTCCTCTTGATACGCCTCACTTCTCAAACGTGCGGGGCCTCACATCATGGCAATTGTGACTTTGAATCTACAGAGTGCAGAACATAGAATAATACAGCGTAATGCAGGCCCTTCTGCCCTAGATGTTGCGCTGATCTGTGGAAAAGTATCTATGCTACAGTATTTCATTTTCATGCATATGTTCACCCAATGACCATTTCAGTGCCCAAAATGTTGACGAGTGTACTACTGTTGCATGCAGTGCGCTCCACGCCCTTACTACTCTGTGAGTACTCATAGTGTACATCAATGTATACAGATTGGTCAATTCATTGGAGACGATGTGGACTGCAGATTTTGGAGAACAGAGTCGAAACGTGTGGTGCTGGAACAGCACAGGTGGTCAGGCAGCATTCGAGATGTAGAAGAATTGACATTTTGGACGTCAGGCCTTCTTTGGGAATGTGGCGGGGGGCCTGGTCAACTGAATTTATTGGGACTAAATGAAATGGCAATAGATTCAATCCATGATTCGATCTATCACAATGCAAATGTTTGCACATTCTGAAAATAAAACACAAATCTGGCAGATTAGGGATGCAAAATGTGAACTAACCATTCTAAATTTGAGGAAGGGAGAAACCCCGATGTACAGGTTGGCATGATTAAGGTCGTACTTGGGACATGACAGTGTCTACCATAAGCAGTGTAATAAAAGGCATCAATTGGGATCAGGCAAAATTGTCATGATGCATGGGATGGAAATTGTGTTTGAGAACGCTACAATTTTTGAGTGGGTAACTATTATATGAAAATTGGATAACTTGGTCCACGTTGTGTTCACGGATTTTGGAAGACCTATGTAAAGATCCAACATAATAGACTTGCGTTCAAAATTGAAGCACAAGCTATTGGAGGAAATACACTCGCTAGGACGGAGAATTGGTTCATAGGTAGGAAAAAGAGCGCATACTCAGTGAAAGGAGTTGACCAATGTAGCATATGGAAAATCGACGGTGAGAGCTGAGCCATTCACAGCACACTTCAGCTATTTTGGCTGAGAGTGATCAAAGGTGACATTGCAAGGTTTGATGATGAGAAGACGCTTCAGTGCATACAGGATGAGTTGGTCCAGTGAGCAAATACATGAAAGATGCAGTCAAATTTGAATCAGTGTAAGGTAAATGACATTGAACAGAAAATTGGAGAGAACAGAACACCAGACTTAAGCATTCATTTAACATTCCGTTAGTGATGACGAACCAAGAGAGGTGGATGACCTGATACACCCGTAACTGGAAGCAAGGAAACAAGTACAAGACAGAAAGGTAAGTGCTGATTTGACCTTCTTTGAAGAAGATGTTCAGTCCAAGAGTAAAGGCATCTTTTCACAGTGCTTGCACAAGACGTTGCAGAGACCCTTGAGTTATTGTGTGCTGTTGAGAACGCCTTGCCTCAGGTACAGTGCATTGCGTTGGAATGGCTGCAGTGAAATCTGCCAGATTGATTTCTAGCAGTGCAGATGTGTCCTGTAAGGAAACATTGGATTTATTGGGTCCATATTCCTCGGTGAGGATCTCATTGAAAAGTAAATAATTCTATCGGCCTTGAAACACACGATGTAGGTTTGATGTTTAATCTGGTTTAGAGTATCCAGGAAAAAGGGGTCATGATCTTGGGATATGGGTGCGCCATTTCGATAAGAGTGGCAGAGATTTCGTCACTCACAGGGTGAAGTGAGAGTGGAATTCTCAAAAAGATTGGGATGTCATTCACAGTTCTCCTGCCAGCGTGAAGTCTATAGAATTTAATGGGAAATGTGGCCCCAGTCATTCGGGCTCATTTCGTCTGGATGGGGTCCAGCTTTTTGAATTTTATTGGAGCTGCAACCAGTCCAGTATTTGGTGAGTATTCCATCACTGTGATTCTCTCTCCACAGATGCAGAGAAATATGCTGATCTTTGCAGTATTCTGGTGTTTGCTAAAGAGCTGAGTGGCTTTGGTGGAACTCAGACTGGCTATGCAGTTCCTGTTTGATTAGATTACTTACAGTGTGGATACAGGCCCATCGGCCCAACCGACACGCCGAAGTGCAACACACCCAGACCCTTTCCGCTACATTTACCCCTGCACCGAACACTACAGACAACTTAGCATGGCTAATTCACCTGACCTGCACATTTTTGGACTGTGGGAGGAAGCCGAAGCTGTGAGGCAACAGTGCTAACCACTGTGCCACCGTGCCGCTCATAAATGATGGCCCGTTCAATCACATTCCTGCTGACAGAGAGAATGCGGTTTCGACAATACTTGGCCTGGTTGGATTTGTCATGTGGTTTACATAGGAACACATGCGGTCCATTTTCCGCACTGGTTGTGGACTTTACAACTACTGAGACATTGAAATAACGGTCAACGTGTCCAATTACCCTCTCACAGTTGACCACTTCTTATGGAAACGTAGATCACACAGTGCGTGAGACAAAATTGATTTGATCACAGAAGACAAAGAAAGTTGTGGAAGTGTGATTTTTCTCTCCCTGAAAGTCTGTGACCTGTGACGTTATGAAGTGTGAGTGTTGGGAGCACGACTGTTTGTAAGATACGTAAGTGTTTTGGAAAAAAAATGTAGGTGCTCTGATCAGTGACTTCCTGAATGTCACACTTATCATTAATACCGATTTAGAATCCACGTCGATCCTTCACAAATATAAGACCTGTCTCTGTCTTTTTCTCTGCTTCCCCCCCACATCTCTTTCACTCGAGCATCTCAGGTGAACTGCACATAAGCCAGCATTATCCGGCCCTCTCCAGATCTGAATAACAGTGAATGGAATCTAAACATTGAAATCATATTTGTCCCAAATTTCTGCTGTGGTTTCTGTTCTGAATTCAAATCGCCAAGCTCGTCAGAAATTTGAATGTGTTACCATGGTTACGGAACTGCATTCATTTAGCGTATTTGGCTAGGTTTAGTCGCATTATCAATAATTACCAGTTGAACTTGTGCTGTTTTGCCCTATTTGTCTACATGGCAGCGCCTGAAACATGTCTCAGAGGGCTGCTGCACAATGTCACATTAAAAGTTGTTGTGTTACGATAGAAGGCAATCTGAAGAAATTTGATCATTCAGGGAGAAGCAAAATACACAGACACACATACGGTTTTCAGGACACTCCCAAGCAATGACCTGCAACAAGCAGCCATGAAATGCTGTTGGAAGACACGCAAAAGCATGTTTTACAGCAGATCATAATTTGAAATTTGGCAAGATTCATGTATGAAAATGTAGCTACTCAGTCTGCAGAACCACAGAACAGTCAGTGCGCGTCTTGCCCTTCTGTCGAATCAACAGGAAACACCTGGAACCGTGGTAAATTCTGTGCTGAAGCGTTGTAGCCAGGTTCTTCTTTAAAATTAAAACACTCAGATGGAGAACGCAGTAAATTCGGAATGAGAATTGAGGCTCCAAATAATCCCATTGAGTATATCATCAGGGCAAACTCATCTCAGCACCACGCTCACAGCAACAGGGAATCTGTAAATATGTCAAGACCTTAAATTTTAAATCGTGATGCATCTTTCCATTAATCCTGGCACAATAACAGAAATGCCTAAGAGAAAATTTTCAGCATGTCAGAACAAACGAATTTGAAGTCCATTTAGTTAGAAGAAACGTGCACCAAAATCGAAGAATTACATTGTGCATTTGGCGAAAATCTCTTTATCTGACAATTGCTGAAACACAGTGGCGTTGCAACGTGAAATGACGCTGTTCAACCAATCGTGTCTGTACTAGCTCTTCAAATTACCATGATCAACCCTTGCCAGTATCCGGCTTGAAACAGCCCCTCCCTCTTCCGATCTCTGTATACTCTTCCAGCCCCCTCAAACCTCCCTATCTCTCTAACCCCCTCCAGCCCCTAGACCCACCTCTCTATCTGTTTACCCGCCACCGGCCTCTAGCCCCCTCCAGCCCTCACACGCCCTCCTTATGTCTGTAACCTTCTCTCGCCCCTCCACCTCATTATCTCTGTCACCCCTCCAATGCCCTACATCCGCTCCCTATCTCTATAAACCAATCCAGACCCTGTGCCCCCTCCTAACTAGGAACGTGCTGCAGCCTCTACACTCCGGTGTAGAGGGAGCCTTATTCTGCCTCTCATCCCGTGCTGGGATGGTGAGCAGGGTTATGTTTACTCGATGAGCAGAGGCTGGAGTTTCTGTTCCAAGAGGAGCTATGCCTATCTGGAGTTCCCCGTTCAAAACCTCAATAATGTGGAAGAAAGACACACTGTGGGTGGAATATGTTGCCCATTAATTCCAGGCAATGCCCAAGTCCAACAAGAGAGAATCGAACCATCACCACGCACAACACCCCCTCCGAGGTTCTATGGTGTTACCATCACTGAATTCCACACCCCTCCCATTATCAACCTCCTTGGGGTTACCATTGAGAGAGATGATAACCATCACCCCGTGACGTTCATTGGTGTGACCATGACAGAATCCCTCCCCCACCCCCACCGCACTATCAACATCCTGGAGGTTACCATTGACCAGAAACTGACCCGGACCCAGCCCTATACAAACACAGCAGCGACAAGAGCAGGTCAGAGGCTGGGAATTCCACAGTGAGTAACTCCACTCCTGACTCCTTTCCCTGAAGCCTGTCCCACCATCGACTAGGCACAAGTCAGGACGGTGAGGGAATACTCCCCATATGCCCTGGACGTGGACAGTTCTGACAACATTCGAGAAGCTCGACACCGCCCAGGGACAAAGCATCTCCCCACTCGATTGGCCCCACACCCACAAACAACTTCTCCCTCTCACCTCCCTGCACCCACCGACGCTCAGTAGCAGCAGTGTGTACCATCGAATTGATGCACTACCCATTGAAACTCGATGAGGCTCCTCAGATAGCACCTTCTCAAAACCCACAGCCACTTCCATCTAAGAGGACAAGATGCAGCAGATACACGGGAATAACAGACCCTGCAAGTCCCTGTCCGACCCCAACTCCAAAATGTATTGGCTAATCCTTCAGCGTCACTGGGTCAGTATCCTGGAATGCCTTACTTGCGAAACAATGTGGGTCTACCTGCAGTAGTGCAAGAACCAGCTCACTACCCGCTTCTCCAGGGAGGCAACTAGGAATGGGAGCGATCCATGCTGGATCCAGCCAGCGAAACCCACGTCAATCAACTCCGCCCGTCCAACTCCCAGCCCACCCATCCCTGTTCCCCCACCTCCCATCTCAAATCCCCTTGGCAACCTCGTGACACACTGATCCCTCTACATTTATTCATTAATATTCACATTCCAGGCCTCAGTCTCTCAAAAATCATCCAATATATTTGTACACCTGTCTTCATTTCAACCTCAGCCCCCATCCACAACCTTTCATTGGCCTCTGTCCCAGGGGCAACGTGCCAACAGCCTTTGTCCACTGCCCCAGAATTAATATTCAACATGTAAAACCCCTCTCGCCTGGCCGTCCCCATACCGAAAACGTCGGTGAAGAAAGGCTTATGCCTGAAACCTCGATTCTCCTGTTCCCTGGATGCTGCCTGACCTGTTGTGCTTTTCCAGCAACACATTTTCAGCTCTGATCTCCAGCATCTACAGACCTCACTTTTTCCATCCCCATACATTGACGAATATGGACGTATTTACAATCTCCGAAATCCCTCTACTCCCCAACCATCTCAAACATTCTCATCCATGCCCTACATTCTGAGGGCCAGTCCAGAACAGCCTCGGGTTCAGTAAGATAGTGCCGAACACTTTTAATTACCTTTCCCCATATATTGACATGTGTATACAACCCACCTACCCCAGGTCTCATTCAACAATGCCCATCTGAGAGCTAAGCCTAGCAACAGCATTACACCCCAGGAATATACTAGACACTCAACTGCCCTTCCCTATGCACTGACATAAATGTATTTATATTGTACCTCTCCCAAACCCCTGCCCCATTAGTCTGCAGCACTCTTCCCCAAATACAAGCAAAGCCCAGCAACAGCCTCCAGCCCCAAGGTCTTAAACTGCCCCGAGGAGAAATACACTTCTTACGTGCCCCTTCAATATATCAACATATATGCATTACCCCACCACTTTCCCCAGCCAAGACTCAATGATCAACACACTCGTCCGCCAAATAGTCAGTGATTTGCCCCATCCTGCGGGCCAGCCGAGCACCAGCCTCTGGCCCCAAGATCTCCCATTCACACCAGTGATGAATACCCTCTGAGCAGATCCTCGAAATATATTGACTCATGGTTCAATGCGTTAGACCACATCACCCCACCAAAACTGAGTGAGCTGAGCAGTTCTGAAACATCGATTTACCTGTTTCTCGGTTACTGCCTGACCTGCTGTGCTTTTCCAGCACCACTCTAATCTTGGCTCGAAACTCCAGCATCTGCAGTACCCACTTTTCCCTAGTCCTGCATCCCAGCCGGCAACAGCCTCTGGCCCTAGCGTCTCCCACTCACCTGCCCCTCCACATATACTGACAACCATGTGGACACATATTACTACCCCTGCCCACAATGTTCCTGTCAGCTGCCCTGTCCCAGAGTAAAGTCTACAGAGAAACTGGCCCCTCCCATATACTGACAAACTTGCCACACCACGCCAAGACTGATCGAGCTGCTCTGTCAACGTATTACGTCCCCTGCGACACCATTCCCCCAGAGAAACTGCCCCTCCCATATACTGACAAACTTGCCACACCACGCCAAGACTGATCGAGCTGCTCTGTCAACGTATTACGTCCCCTGCGACACCATTCCCCCGCCCCCCCCCCATAAGACTGAGAGAGCTGCCATGTTGTGGGGCTCAATCTACCAACTGCCTCTAGCCCCTGGTGCCCAACTCACCTCTGGGATGATTAACCCTTCCATATACTGACAAACATGAATACATACATTACATCCCCTGCCACACTAACCCCTCCACAAGACTGAGCGAGCTGATGCATTCTGGGGCCCAGCTTAGCAACAGCCTCTGGTCTCAGGGTCTCCCACACTCCCATCCCAAGGGTGATTTCCCCTCTCACCTGCCCCTCCCCATATACAGGGGAACCACGATTATCCAAATGAGATGGGCAGGCACTATTTTGTGTGGATAATTGATGATTCGCTTAATCGACTAAATGCCTTTCCACTGAGGCTTGGAGTTTTTAAAGTCTGCTCCCCATTTCAGACACGAGCTGCAGCACACAGCGCGCGAGACCCCACCCCGCCTGCCAAACCCGCCCCAGTCTCACTTCCAGCCCCACAAACCCGTCCAACATCTCCCCACGCACACTGACAATGATCGCCTCCCTCCCCCAACCGTCCAACAACTACCTCTGCCCCCT
>NW_025214968.1:26206-34727 GCF_004010195.1 Chiloscyllium plagiosum
CATGCGCCCCCAAATACGACTCGCGTCGATCCCCTTTCCAACACCACCCTCCTCCTCCCCCAAACTATGCGACTCCACCCCCGCCCCTCAACCCTGTACAACTCCTCCCTTGCCCACAACAACGCTCACCTCCAATATTATCCCCGCAACCCTCTGCGGGGAAACTGGACTGTTCACCAACAACAAGACTGCTGCAGTTGCCTTTGTGGGGTAAATCTCTAAAGGCACGTCTCTGCGCGCGCGCACACACACAGACACACACACACAGCCACACGCATGATATTAACTCCACCGTTTTGACGGGTTCCACCTCTGCCTTGTTCAGGACAATGTTGGAGGGATTATCTGGGAAAGGGACATCCCTTTGTAGATCTCCAGGGAAAGTGTGAGGAGAGAGAGATGGCGGGAGGTCAATCATTTGCAGAAGGTGCCTGTTTAATCACTGTAAACAAAAGATGTGCTCACTGATGGAAACACGTCTTTGATGTAATGTATCTATCGCGAGCTCGAGACCTCCTTCGGATAATCCAATTTTGGATAATTGGTTTTCAGATATACGAGGTTCTTCCATATCGACATACATGCACATATATTTATTACAGACCCTTCCTCATCTTCACAACAGGGCCACCAAGCCTCACCTGCCCGCATTCCAGCAGCCGACCTAGCAACAGCCTCTGGCCACAAATCTGAATTCTACACTCCCCCTGTTCAGAAGGGTGATACTTCTCGCCGCTCTCGCGCTCCCCTCCTTCTCCAGCCACCGCCATCTTCCAGGGCTTAACTCTGATGTCAGAGTGCACCACACTGCGATGCCCCTTCACCATCACCTGACGTCAACGCGCATCCCGAGCTGTGCTCCACTCATTTCCATCAGACTTAATCGCGGTGCCCCGTTTAAGGAACAACACACATACCCCGTGCCACTGAACTTGTGTCCACAGGCAAAAAAAAAAATCATTTCCATTTTGGTTTGAGTTGGGTTCGGTTGGGGTGTGGGGTGCAGAGTCGACTGAACTATCTCAATCCATTTGCGTGTTTTGGGCTGGGGAAGACTGAAATCATTCATTTCCATGGCGAGGTGGTGTGTGTATTGTGGGTGGAGGGGCATCAGTAGTCCCTCCACCCACAATATTGGCTAACATTTGGAAAAACGAAAACAGTTTCAGGGGTCAGAAAAGTCACAAAACCAAATTAAAATCAATCCCGAGCTTCCCACCACCCCACCCCCGCATTCCACTCCTATTCACTTTTTGCCCCCTCCCAACCCTCTCCCAAAAGCGAGGAGAGAGAGCTGGGGAATGTTCATTAGGGACAGTTTTATTTTGTGGGTAGATCCAAATCTGGCAAGTATGAATCTTTTAAAGGCTGGTTATAGAGATTTCAGGACCTGAATGTTCCTGGGAAATTGTAGGATTGGGACGGTGAGATCCGGGAACTTTGGAAGAAAAGAGAAATTGCAAGCTTCGTCAAAAAAAAAAGAAGTATATATAAAGTTTGGGAAACCTCAAGCCAGGCAGAGACCTGGAAAGTAGAAAGAAAATCGAAAAGAACTCAAACACGGAAATAGGAGTGCTAAAAATGGTCATAAAGTCGCTTTGACAGACGGGATTAAGGAAAATCTCAAGGCGGTTTTGGAAAGGACTAAGGTTGGCAAGTCTCCAGGATCTATCCATGAATGCTTGGGGAGGCGGGTGAGGAAATTGCTAGAGCTTTGTACGAAAACTTTATATCCTCCTTTAGTCAAAGGAGAGGACTGGCAAATAGCCAAGGTTATTCCTTTAAGAAGGACAAACCAGGAAATTACAGGCGAGTGAGCCTTATCAGACAATGTGAAAGCAATCTGAAGCCCATCTAAACTACACTATTCCATTATTATTCATATGTTTATCCAATGACCAGTTAAATGCCCTTAAAATTGGTGAGTATACTACCATTGCAGGCAGGGCATTCTACGCCCTTAATATTCCCTGAGTAAAGAACCTACCTCTCACATCAGTCATATATGTGTCACCCCTCAATTTATAGCTATGTCCTCGCGTGCCAGCCATCCGCCTCCGAGGATAAAAGGCCTCCCTGTCCATCTTGTCTAATCTTAATGAAGACTTATTGGAGAAGATTCTTAAGAAGGTAAGGATTGTTTTGAGTAAGTGGTAAAGATGGCTGATGAAGGGAGGGCGGTAGATATTATCTGTATGAACTTTGGCAAAGCCTTTGTCAACGTCCCTCACAGCAGGCTGATGCAGTTCAGAAGATGCAGTCACATGGCTCCTTGAAAGTGGAGTCGCAGGTAAATAGGATTGTGAAGAAGGCGTTTGGTATGCTTTCATTTATTGGTCAGAGTATTGAGTACAGGGGTTGGGAGGTCATGTTGCGGCTGTACAGGACATTGGTTGGGCCACTGTTGGACTATTGCAATTCTGGTCTCCTTCCTATCGGAAAGATGTTGTGAAACTTGAAAGCGTTCAGAAAAGATTTACAAGGATGTTGCCAGGTTGGAGGATCGGAGCTACAGGGAGAGGCTGAACAGGCTGGGTCTGTTTTCCCTGGAGCATCGGAGACTGAGGGGTGACCTTATAGAGGATTTTGAGGGGCATGGATAGGATAAACAGGCAAAGTCTTTTGGACCGAAGGGTATGTTTCCATGCTGTATATCCCTATGACTCTATGACTCTATGACATGGGATCCGTGTTGAGCTGCTAAGATGCGTACAGAACTGGCTCAGTCACATCTCAGGGGCAACATCACCTCTTCAAAGCTGTGCTGGATCTACGAAGACGTTGTTTCAAGAAGGAAATAATTGTGCAACCTGAGAGATTCTCAGGCTTTAATGATTTCGCCGACAAAAAAATTCTGCGGCTTCAGCAATAGCATGAGGTGGCCACCAGAGGGTGGTATTGTATCACTTTAAATAAAAGAGCCCACTGTCGCCACATGTGGACACACAGGCATGAGCACATATTAACATAGACACACATATGGAAACACACATCAACCTGACCATCATCATCACATCACTTAAACACAAGGCATACAGATGGAGAAAGGGTTGTAGGGTTTAATCCCATTTCAACAGTTTCACCCCAAAAACAACAGAGACCCCACTGCACAGAGACAGAAGCACAGACCTGTGTATCTTTTTCTTTGTTTCCCTCTGTTTCCGTATACCTCCTCCACAACGCTTGCCCCTCAAAATATTACCCCACAAATTTCTGTCCAGTAAAGATTTGCCCACAGTTCATACCATTCCAACTTGTTCCTCTTGCCGAATTTTTGCTTCACCAAAACTCCCTTCTTAAGTTTAACATCCACCACAAATGTGTGCCCCTCCAAACATTGAGTTCCTACCCGTCCCCAGTTTGTGAGACCACGCCTTGTGCAGTGTCCCACAGCTGCATCCTGCTGCATTGGCGACGTTGGATTTTCAGAACGGTCAGTTTCTGGTTGGTCTTGTGTTTTGTTTTTGGATACTGAGTGTACGCACAAACAATGAAGGGCCAAACTAAGTGAAGCTACAAACAAGATTATTTGCATGAGAAATAGTACAGGTAAGAAGTGATAGACAGAGTTAAGGATCAGATAACCAACGGATCAGAGAACAAAGAACAGTCGAACATAGCAACAGGTCCTTGGGCCCACCAAGATTGTGCTGACACATGATGCTTTTCTAAATTAAAAACATTTCCTTTCTACATTCTACATATTTTCCAATCCCTGCCTGCTCATGTATCTGTCACGATTGCTTTTAAAAGTTGCTATTGTACCCGTCTCCAAACCTTTGTGGCAACACGTTTCAGGTATATTTACCACCTTCGGTGTGAAACAAAAGCTGCCTCTCACATCTCCTTTCACCTTCCCCTCTTTTACCTTAAATCTATTACCACACCCTCACTCCAATTGACATTTCCACCCGGGTAGAAAAGACGCTGGAAACATTATCCCCCCATTTTTTAAAGTTCTATTAGGACGCCCGCCAGACTCTGATGTTCAAGTGACAACAATATAGGTCTGTCAAACCTCTCCTCGTAACTAATACCCTCTGAACCAGGCCGCATTCTGGTAAACACTCTCTGTAGCCTCTACAAAGCTTCCACATCCCTTTGGCTGTGTGGCGTCCAGACATGCACACAATATTACAAATGTGGTCTACCTAAATTTCGACAGCAAGCAACCTGACTTTAAACAATCATTATCTGTGCCTTGACTGGTGAAGGTTAGCATGCCAACCACCTTCTTGATCACCTTACCGTTGTGTTGCCACTTTCAGAAGCTGTGTGCCTGTCTGCCTCGATCCCTCTGTATATTAATGTTACTAAGATTTCACAGTGGACTGTATAATTTTGTCCTGCATTCCGGCTTCCGAAATACTCACACAAAGTTATTCACGCACCCATGACACGGTTACACACTCACAGATTACACCCGCAACCAATCACTCACTGAAACTCATACACATTGACTGTGGCACTGACATCAACAAAGTGACACAGAATTCCAACCCATATATTTAATCACCGCATTTTTATTGATGAAATGCAAATTACGTTGTACATCAAGTGTATGAAAAAGCAAAGCACTTACACATGCAATTCCGAAGAGAGGTCAGGCAGCAAGCGAGGAGCAGAAGAACCGACGTTTTGGACCAGAGAAATTCATTAGGAATGAGGCCTCATTCCTGATGAAGCACTTTTGCCCAAAACGTCGATTTTCCTGCTCCTCACATGCTGCCTGAACTGCTGAGCTTTTCGAACACCACATTCTCGATTCACAGAAATATGGGCCAAATGTTGGCAAACGGGATCAGATAAGGTTGAATCATAAGATGATTCAAGTAAGAATTGGCACCCCTCAGACCTGTCCAGGAAACTGGACAATGCTGATCGTGTTCATGAAGATGGCGTGGCCTTGTCAAAGGATGTATCCTAGACGCATACAATCATATAGCAGATAAGAGGCCCTTCGGCCCATGGAGTATGCACTGTCAAAAATCTGCTACTTCTGATGTTCGTCTGAAGTTCCTGCAGTAGACCCATGGCATTTAATGTTAGAAAACTGCCAGCACTCAGGCAAGTTTTAAATGTTTTGAGGTATCTCGCCTCACCTAACACAGAGACAGTGCATTCCAGTAACCCACCACCCTCGAGGTGGTGATCAGTTTCCTCAAATTACATCAAACCTCCTGACATTCTCTTTTAAATTATGTCAAACTAGTTATTGACCCTTTAGTCAGGTTGATAATGATGATCAAGGTTTGTTAATAATTTTCACAATCACTTCGGATTTTATTTGTGGCATTGCTAAGATATATTTAAATATTGGAGCAACTGGAACGATAATTGGAAAAAATCGATTGTGCAATGCCATGTTTCACATTTGGGAGAGATTAGCATGAAGTGACGTTTACGTGGTAAAGGAATCAGATGAAATGCAGTCGCTTGGTTGGCAGTGTGTTCGATCCGACATGTTGAAAGACAGATCTCTCAACAGGTAAATCAACGAAAAACAACCTCAGTGAGGCTGGGGAATGAAAAAGAGAATGATTCATGTTGGTCACTGAGGAGGTTAGGAACTTTTCAGTAAGTTTGATTCAATGGCCTATTGGAAATATCGAAAATGGCTGAGCAGCTGATGAGGTAGTCTGGTTTTTAGTACAATGACACCCATGGACTAGAGACACGTATAATATCCAAGCTGGAAAAGCTCATTCGTCTTCGCCAATTGATTTGAGACCGGTTACACCGAATGATCACATCAAACACAGCTGTCTTTGACTTTACAAATAATACCCATTGGCTCTGTCTTCCCAGTGAGCAACAAGAACTACAACATTAAAAACACGGACCATCTAAACCCCCCAGTTCAATATTTTCCAATCAGCCAGTACCTGATTCACTCTACATCGGAATTATATGGGCTGTCAATCTCACAGTGGCTGAAAGTAGAGCTTTGAAAAGAGCTGACAAAAAGCAGTGTCTGATCAAAATCAAAGTATTTCATTTGTTAAAAAGGGTAAGTTTTCAATGTGTTGACATTAAGATCCTGTCCAGGAATACCACACTTTCTCAGTAACAGTTTCCGGGGACAAGACATTGATAGTTTTGAATCTTGAATTCTTCAATTTTCAGTAAATGCAATATCACTCACAGAATGGAAAGGGATGAAGACAGTGTGGACGCACAAATTGGTGGTTGTGATGCGAGAGACTGTAATTCAACTTACTGAGCGAACAAAGACCATTGTCAGCATTTGTCAGTGCGGGGGGTTCATCAGGATCACTGTCCAATTGTAACTGGCCGTCCTGAGGTTCAGTCTCAATGTCATCGTAACTGCCATGAATTCGATCTTGGAGGAAAACAAATGATTATCTCCGATAGAAATTTTAACACACGACACCAAGAGCTAGAAGAGAAGATTCGTGCTAGAATACAGCATTAATGCCGCAACGTGGAATTCGAAGTTAGGTTTTCTTTTCAGAGGAGTTCAACGTAGGAGATAGGTGCAGAGATCAACAGCAAATTAGGTCTGCTTTATCTCTAAATTAGAAAGCTAAGTGGAACCACCAAGGCAGGGAAAATTTCAAAACCTAATAGTTAAAGATGAACTACCTCCAATTGTTGGACATTCCAGCTCCCAGGGACATAATCTATGACTTATCAAGGGGCAACTCAAACGGCATGATGGACGAAGAAAGGCTGAGAGGAATTTCGAATTGTCTTCCTCTCAAAACAGTTGATTTCAGATAAAGTGTCAGTTTTAAATATGAGACAGATTAGATGTTTTTGTTCAATAAAGTCCAGAAGGTATTTGGGCCAAAGGCAGGTATCTGTATTTAGACCACACAACAGCTAGCCATGATCTTACTGACTGTGGGAACAGGTTTCAGGGGCTGAATAGCTTATTCCTGCGCCCCATCCCTATTTGTTTCCTTCCAGCCGAGGGCACTGAGGGATAGATGTGATTGAGCTGCAAGGAATTACGAAGGACGCAATTAGTGTAGACAGGATGGAATTTTTCTCTTGGGAGGGCGATGTCAAAGATCAGGGGTATGGATTTCAGGGGAAGGGAGGAAGAATGAAAGTTTTTCAGGAAACTTGTGTTCACCTGGAAGCTGTTTGGAATCTGGGAGTCTCTGACAGTCAGAGTGTTATAATAAAAAGATCCTCACTACATGTAAGCAGTATTCAGTGGTTCATTTCCGCTTGAAGGCCACACAAAACAATGAAAAACGTGCGTTCAAATGGAGTTGGAATAGTTAGGTAGTTAATTTTTACAGGCGTGGGCTCAATGGACCATGCCTCACTGACACCCAAACCAGTAACATTCTTTGAAATTAACATTGCTCATGTTTGAGAGGCATGGATAGGAGAAATGGCAAAGTCTTTTCCCTGGGTTTGGGGAGTCCAGAACGAGAGGCCATAGATTTAGGGTGAGAGGGGAAAGATATAAAAGAGACTTAAAGGGCAACATTTTCATGCAGGGGGTGATATGTGTATGGAATGAGCTGTTGGAGGAGGTGGTGGAGGCTGGTAAAATTGCAACATATAAGAGGCATTTGGATGGATAGATGAATAGGAAGGGTTTGGACGGATATGGGCTGGGTTCTGGCAGCTGAGACTAGATTGGGTTGGGATTTCTTGACGGCATGGACGGGTTGGACAAAAGGGTCTGTTGCCATGCTGTACATCTCTATGACTCTATGACTATGTTTGGATGGCAGAGAGGGAGAGTGAAGGACAAAAGTGAACTGACAGAAAATGAACTCATACACACCTGAAGTACTGTTTGCATTCACCTCAAGATTTTCTGATCCTGGATGATTGCCACTCAAGCCATGGCTGGTGTAGTATTCGATGTGATTAAGTGAATCAACGGAAGCAGAAATAGCTAAAAACAGAAATGGAGAGTTATTATCGGCTTTAATGTCAGCGTGATGCACGACCCATTAGATGTTTGATCAAGCGAAATTACTTCATACAACTGGTGGTGAATCTGTCGAAAGTTTTGTCTCAGAGAGCTTCGATTGTCATCTAAAACAGCGATACAGAGGTTCTTGATAAGTGAGGGATTAAAATGTTCCTGGGAAGGCAAGAGAAAGAGTTTGAGATCATGCCTGCCATGATCAAAAAGCGGAGCTGATTCGAGGGGCCGAGTGGCCTCATTCTGCTCGTGTACCTCTTTGTCTGATAGTCTATGGTGCTATGGTTTATGATCTTAACTGGAGCATCGAAGTAGAAAACATAATCCTTTCATCTTCTCTGCAGCAAAAACTGGGATATTTTCAATAGCGAGCTATACAAGAAAATCATTCAATTCACAAATTCTGGAAAGGGTGAAAATAGATAAGTCCCCTTGGCCTGATGGCATTTATCCTAGGATTCTCTGGGAAGCAAGGGAGGAGATTGCAGAGCCATTGGCCTTGATTTTTATGTCCTCGTTGTCTACAGGAGTAGTGCCAGAAGATTGGAGGCTAGCAAATGTGGTTCCCTTGTTCAAGAAGGGGAGTAGGGATAACCCTAATAA
>NW_025214968.1:35328-38378 GCF_004010195.1 Chiloscyllium plagiosum
TAGGAAGATTGTATGAGGAAAGGCTGAGGCACTTGGGGCTGTTTTCATTGGAGGAAAGAAGTTTTAGGGGTGACTTGATAGAGGTGTACAAGATGATTAGGGGTTTAGATGGGGTCGACAGTGAGAATTTTTTTCCACGTATGGAGTCAGCTATTACGAGGGGGTATAGCTTTAAATTAAGGGGTGGTAGGTATAGGGCAGATGTTAGGGGTAGGTTCTTTACTCAGCGTGTCGTGAGTTCATGGAATGCCCTGCCAGTAGCAGTGGTGGACTCTCCCTCATTATGGGCATTTAAGCGGGCATTGGATAGGCATATGGAGGATAGTGGGCTAGTGTAGGTTAGGTGGGCTTGGATCGGCGCAACATCGAGGGCCGAAGGGCCTGTACCGCGCTGTATTCTTCTATGTTCTATGTAAATTTACTCAATTTCATTACAACTGCAATCAGAAATGAGAAACAAGCTTTCGTCCTGAAATCGTTGAAACAATTTCACAAGCGGTACGTTTAATGACTTAATTCTCAAGTCTCCCAAGCAACTTCTTTTTGTCTGGTTCGCCTTTCACTGTTCTTCAAACTGTAAAATAATGCGCATTTCTTGAATAAATTAAATGTAATTTCCACGGTTTTGTTGACTGGTATATGCCATTTGTGTAAATGCTTTCATTCGTTTTGTCTTTCTCAGTATTATTCTCAGTTCGTAAACTTATTCAATCATTTCAGATATGATCAAGTGATATTCCTTCTCAGATTTATCGTTATGATAATTAAATCAAGACCAAAACATTTAGTTGCGACCTTAATTTCACCATCTGTGTGATTTAACTCGTTTGTCATCAACAGGTTTAGTAGGCAGTACTGTCCATGTACCCTCATCTGGTGTGATTTGATTAGTTTTTCATTAGTGTTCATCTATCTGCTATTCTCACATTATCAGTTAAGTCGCATAAATGTAAAACATCTCGTTTCATTATTCTTCGGTGCTTTTTTTCATCGGATTCCAGCACCGAAGAGGAATGGCAGGTAATTGGCACCAGGTATAAGCACCGCTACACACAACATGGAAAAATATATATCTGTCTCCATGGATTACAACTCTGTATTTTTTCATATTTATTTGTTTATGAATTGCTCAATGGTTCTGATACGAATTGTTGTGAAACCAACACTAATGACTACAATTTAATTATTGTAAATTCAATCGGCGAATGATAAACTATTCACAGATTCAGATACCCGATGGAGTCTGTGGGGAACTAGGGTGGATTTTGGACGTGCCATTCGGCACATACTTACCTATAAATATCAGAAACATACTTTCAGGACTTAAGGTCAACAACAATTATCATGCAGGAATTATTCCTTTTACTTTCCTCGGCATAACAACGTGGGCCAAAAGGCCTGTTCTGTGCTGTACTTTTCTATGTTCTATGTTGTATAAACACAGAGAGACCTCACACTCACTGTGATGGCTGCCTTAGCACAAAGACAGTGATTTGATAAGTAATGATGTTCATTCATTTCACTGTCATTGACAACTGGAAATTGAAGGGAGGTTCTGCTTCTCCTTGTATGGTTTACTATGAGTTCGGAAATACATACCTGCTCCATGTTTCTGATCCACCCTCTTGCCGGTGGGAATGTTCTCAATTTCTTCATAAATTCCTTGGTACAAACCAAGACTTGAGCCCCTGCCAACAGTGTAAAATTCTGTTGAAGGAAGGATTGACAGGTCAACATTTGTCGCTAAACTGCTGCAGCAATGTATGGTTATTTGTGAAGCAACATTAGTGCGAATCACTGGTTGTTCATGAAACCCAGGAATAGAGAATCTAAGTGCAATATTGACTGGTCAATGAGGGCAGATCGATTTGGAAAAGCAAATGAACAAGCCGTGATGAATTCTCATGTCTCATCAGTGTTGAAAACATCGTATATTAAAAATAGAAACTGGAATTTTGTTTGTCGTGATGTGTATTGTCAATTTTGTTTCAGTGAGGAATCGTCACTTCCACATGCACTGTTTAAACAAGAAAATGCTCGCCCACAATGACGCATGTGAGAAATAAATGCTAACTGCCGACGTTAAAATTAGTTGAGGCAATTAACTTTTCCGTTAATTATTTTTGGACAAACAAAACATTGATGAAAACGGTGGGCGGGGGGGCGGGGGGGGTGGGGGGGTGGGGGGGGTCACATGTCAATGTTTCAAACAACAGTTCTGCAAAGACAATGCTTTGTCAAACAATATTTTACAAAATGGTTATAGGAACTGAACAACTGTATAGTTGTTAATATTAGTTGAACAAAAAGTTAGAACATATGAAGTAAGGAGTACCTTAATGAAGTGATAACTATTAAATAAGTGTGCTTATTTGTACGAATACGTGTAAGCTGCACGTAATGCAAGTTAAACATATTGGAGCTGATGCATTATATAATTCGCATTGACCGTCATTGCCATCTAGTGGTATAGATTCCCCAAACAAATGCATTGAAATGAGTGTAAAAAGTGTACAGGTGTCATCTGGTCAGACAAGACAACCCAGTTGTAGGCTGACTGAGATGTGCACTTAATCCTCTCCCGGATCTTGGGTTCTAGTATCAGCAACCCGCAACTGATGAGCTGTAAACGAAAATTAACTGATGAGAGAGCAAACGTCTCAATGAAACTTCAAGGCGCATTGATGCCATAAATAACTTGTTTTGGAAATGAAATGCACAGATTAACTGAAAGATAAGACAGATTCAGTTTTTACTTTTGTTTCCCATTCTTAACTATGTGGGACAAGTCCATTTAAAAGGTTAATTCTGCTTCTCTTTGCAAGTTTTTGGGGCCTTGATAAATATTCAATGCTATTTTGATTTGGGTTTAAGTTTTACTTACTGTGTTTAAATATTTTGCCTTTACATCAAAGTAAAGATTGCGTGTTAGTAGATAATGCTCTGAAGGAAACAAATAAACAAAAAAAAGTTCTCGTATTCATCACCATTAAGGACAAGTAATGGAAACGTGGAATGGCAATGTAATGATCCAAAACCATTTGGAATAA
>NW_025214968.1:48434-50590 GCF_004010195.1 Chiloscyllium plagiosum
TCCAATGAAATCGCTTTTCAGTTTTCTAGAACATAGACCCAATTTATTCAGAAGCTCAGCACTGGAGCACAGGGGTCCCAAATACTGAGCTTTATTTTGTGATTCATTAATGTGTTTGGGTCATTGCCATTGGGTCACCACGGGTTGCTCAGATGTAATTGCTCTGGTGAAGGTGACGGTGAGTTATTGCCTTGAACTGCTGCCATTTATTTGGGGCAGATAAACCCACAATGATGTAAGGGAGGGAGTTCCAGGATTTCCAACCAATGGCACTTGTGGGACTGAGACGTTTTTCCAAGCCCGGGTGGGGAGTGGCTTGATGTGGAATTGTCAACTGGTGATGTTCCCGTGTATCTGCTGTGCTCAGCATTCCACGTGATAGTGCCGTGGGTCTGGAAACTGCTCTGGAAGGAACCTTGGGGAATTTCTCCAGAGCACCTTGTCTCAGCTGAACTATCCCAGTCAGGCACATGAGCACTAATCCTGTAATCCAGTTGATCTACATCACAAGGAGTCCTTCCATCGGTCATCGCCTTCCTTTGGAGGGCATCTGTCAAGTTCATCATACACGCTTTTCCCTGAATAAATCCATGCTCACTGGCCTGTGGTTAATCAATCCATCTTCAAATGATGATTGATATGGTCCCTCAGAGCGTTTAAACCTCCTTTCCCCAGCTGTGAGAATGTAATAGCAGGTGGGACCCACCCTGCCCTCCTAATGTGGCCATGTTTGGGAAACCTCGGAGAGTCCAATCTCATTCATTCCATCTCGGCGTTTTTCCCCGTTTAAGATTGCTTTCAAAGTGCAACAGTGCGATGGCAGGAGTTCAAGCCTGGGTTAACTGCTGGGAGGGAGTCATGTCCAACCCTTTCCCAGTAATTGGCAAGCTATTCCCGAGGCCGTGATCAGGACCAATTGGATTGGGACTGAGATACAAACAGAAACTGCTGGGGAAGCTCAGCAGGTCTGACAGCATCAGCATCAGATCCCTTCAGTTCTGAAGGACAATCATTGGACTCTAGAGGTACACTCGGATTTCTCCCACAAACGATGCCCCTCCTACTAAATCCCACCAGGAATTTCTGTGTTATCTGTCAGCCCTCCAGGGTCTCCAGTTCCTTGTTTTAAATACAGTAGATGTTGACCCACGGAAGGGGATATTGGGTCAGGTGACGGTCTACCTCATTCATTGGGGCAGATGTCATGGAGCATCTTAAACCGGAGAGGGATCAGGGGGATTGGAGCCGTTTAGAGAGAGAGTACAGAAGGTAAGACAGCTCAGCTCAAAGTACGACACTTAATGCTGCCCCGATTAAAACATTGAAGATGGCAGAGGGGCAGATGAGCTGAGACAGGGTGGGAGCTGGGCGATATTGATGATGTGGAAGGACAGTGTGTGCATCTGATAACATTCTGTCAGTCTGACTAATAGCAGTCATTCCTGGCACTGGATTCACTGAGGGGTGAAGGGTCAGTCAACAGAGCGGACTGTCCCTGTTATTCTGTTCCTGACTCTTCAGCTCCCGCTCTGTTAGTGACCCCTCAGTCTCCCGGGAAATGGGCTGTTTCCCAATTGTGCCGGATTCCTGGCCTTTATCCTTGGCTGAGCTGAGAGTTGATGGTCTGAGGAATATCATTCCCAAATGATTCCTCTCCAAGATAATAATGATTAATGTGTCTGTGTATCCTCCATTAATCTGTAAACATCATTGCTCAGGGCTGTAGGGACATGTATTGATGACATTGAGGATGTTATGAACCAGACCAAACTCCTCTGCCTTAAGAAAATGGTCTAGACCCATTTTCCTGATTTCCTGAAGGCAAGTGTAAGGCGTTACAATGCGATTGGTCAAACTGCCAGGCTTGAATCAAAACACACTTTACTCCACACTATCGTTGTAACACAAACATAAGAAAGAAACATTGGACAAACCGAACTCGATTGGAAACCTTAACTAAATGAACATTATTTAACTATAAACGCCAACTGTTCGACTATAGTAATATTCCATAAATCAGATATTTCTGGTCTTTTTGCTATCGGGAGAATGGTGTGAAACTCGTAAAGATTCAGAAAAGATGTACAAGGATGTTTGCAGAGTCAGGATCTTTGATTGTTTTGAGGCTGGAGTTTATTTTATCCTTGTGTAGATTT
>NW_025214968.1:50745-56591 GCF_004010195.1 Chiloscyllium plagiosum
AAACGCGGTTTACAAATCACAACACTGCGATTGCCGGGAATCGGAACCGGGGCAACTGCTTGGAAGGCAGCTATGCTCCCCACTATCCCACCATCACCCTGCTAGCAGCTCCCTCCCCATTCCCAAACACACTTAACTAGGCCATGATCATCACCAACTGGATTGGGGCTGAAATCCCAACATACCCATCCTCTGTATCTAACCCAGTGATGGAGCTATCCTGATTGAGTTTGATGTGATCAGGATGGAGGAAGTGGGAGATTTAATCAGTACCTAACACCACGCTGAACATAGCCTGGGAATTTGAAATGCTGCAGTGTCGAGTGAGATTTACTCTGTAACTGACCCCATTCCCTACCTGCCCTGGAGATTTAAATGGGGACAGTTTAATGGGAGCTTTATGTTGCATGGAACCCTGTGCTCCCTCTGCCCTGGGAATGTTTGCTGGGAACACAGTCTAACCTCTGCGATATGGATCCGATGAAGATTGATGGGAGACAGTGTAAATGGAATTGTCAGGGTCCAATTCCTTCACGTGGATGAGAGAAGGTCTCCAATTGGAATTGTGAGGAAAATTGGTGCCCGTGGGACTGAAGGGTCAGTACCAGAATGAATACACCATTGGCTCAGAGACAGGAGACAGGATAGAGGGTAATGAGGGTTTCAGACTGGAGGGAGCTACAGGCACATACAAGCTGGGGAATGTTTTCAGTGAAAGGCAATTGATCCCAGGTCACTGCAGAGTGTAATAATCTGATGCCTTTCCCTCACTATCCTCCTCCAATAACTGGGAAGATCTGCTCCCACACCATGTTCCACCCTAACTGCTGACTGTGTTAGATACATTAATACATTGGGGATGGGCAGGGGTGCTTTTAAACTTGGGATCTTGCTGTGCAACTTGCCTTCAAAATGCTCTCGCTCCTCCTTTCAGCTAATCTTTTCTCTCTTTTATCCTGAAGAACTTTTGTTTGGAAAGCTGCAACATGAAGTTCCAAAATGTTCGAGTCCAGGAAAGAACAACCTCCAGAGGGGGAGCACAGCCCTGAGGCCTGAGGCCTGGTCGACAGGCAGCACCCCCTGGGGGCCCACGTGAGTTGTGTGTTTATTTACCCCGAGGTTTAATCTCCTCTGTCGGGGACCCTGGGTTTTAGGGGCATCTGGGTAATTGGCTCCTGTCAGATTGTGACCTGTCATTTTTTAAACAAGTTTGAAGCCTGGGGTTAAAGTATGTCAATCCCCAGGATTTGAGAGGCAGGACTCCCTGAGGGGGAAATTAAAACCCAAATGATGTAACCCTCTCGAATGATTTGTCATAAAGTCAGAATAATGTGGGTTCTCGAGAGAGCAGGATGAGAAACTTCAACAGTGAAAGGGATTGAGTGAAAAATGAGGGGGTAGGGGAAACAGAAGGGGAGAGAGGGAGAGGCATTTTGAGATTGTGAAATCGCTGCAATGTTTGATTCTGGGTTGACAGGAAATAATAAAACTGAAGCAGCATCACAGAGGGGGGAAATGATCAGAGTAATTAGCTGCTGCTGCTGCATTGTTACATGTGGGATCTTGCTGTGCACCAGCTGCCCCAATGCTGTCACTGCAGGCAGTAAGTGTTTTAATCAGCTCAGGAAATAATTAAACTGAAGCAGCATCACAGAGGGGGGGGGGGGAATGGTCAGAGTAATTAGCTGCTGCTGCATTGTTACATGTGGGATCTTGCTGTGCACCAGCTGCCCCAATGCTGTCACTGCAGGCAGTAAGTGTTTTAATCAGCAAACCCGTCATTTCAAATGTTTCCAAGGCTTTAGCATGAAAACGCAGCTCATTTCCCAATATGGTTGTATTTGGATGTTGCTGAGAGGTTGTCTGTGTCACTGAGAGAGGAAAACCTGGGATCTTGCTGTACTATTACTCTGTATAATTTTCCTCCTTTGCCTTTCAACTAATGCTATCTCTTGCCTCCCACGGGACCTTGCTGGCCCCTTGAAGATTCAAAGAGAGAAACTTTGGGATCAGGAGATCTTTGAACAAGTGCTTTCTCAAGAGGGCACACGGTCCTGAGGCCCAGTCAACAGGCTGCACTCTGTGGGGGCCCATGTGAGTTGTGTGTTTATTTACCCCGAGGTTTAATCTCCTCTGGGGGACCCTGGGTTTTACAGGCATCTGGTTAACTGGCTCCTGTCAGATTGGAGCCCTTTTGTGTTTGAAACAGTTTTGAAGCCGAGGGTTAAAATAACCGGGGCCCTGGGATTTGACACAAACACATCAATCCCCAGTGAGTGTCTGACAGACAGACTCCCCAAGGAGGGAATTAAACCTTAAATGAGAAACTCTATCCAAAGTCTTGCTCTAATATCAGAATAATACTAGTGGGATCTTGCTGTCTCTCAAACCACCTGCAGAGTGGCCTATATTGCAGCAAGGGTGACCAAATGTGATAATCACATCAATAAGGCCCAGGTTGGCCCAATCCCTGAGTATCTGGGAGGGGATCTCTCTCTCTCTCTCTCTGTCCCCTCTCTCACACGGAGGGGGAATGGAGAGAGAGACACACACAGAGACACCAATCCATTCTCGAGAGCAGGAGGAAGCTGAGCAGAGAGATGGAAAGGGGGATAGGGACAGGAAGAGGGGGAAGAGAGAGATGGGAGAGAAGACAGAGAATGAGAGAGGGAGACAGAGGGGAGAGTGAAAGAGAGACAGAGAGAATGAGGGAAGGAGGGAGAGAGGGAGGCCAGAGAGAGAGAGAGAGGGTGGGTATGAGAGAGAGAGGTGACTGTATCAGTGGAAGGTTCAATGTTAATATCATGTAGATACAGCCCCAATCCCAGACAGAGTGTCTGGGGGTGTGAGGGGAGTGGGATAGAGGGGGCATGAGGGAGGGATGAGATCCAGGCTCTGAGACTGACTCCCTTCCATCGAGTCTTGGAGTGGGGGGGGGGGAGTCAGTCAGAAAGCATTTACCCCCTGGATCCCAGTGAAATCTGTCCCCATTCTCTGGGTTTAAAACCAGGGGGAAGTGCTGATAAAATGGGGAGCTTTGGGAAGTCACTCAGTGATGGGATTTTGTTTGTTTCTCTTGAGTTTGTGATTCAAATGATCTTGGCTCTGGTTAGTGTGAGGGGGGCAGGTATACAGTGACGTGGTTAGTGAGAGGGAGTCAGTCAGATAGTGATGTGATTAGTGTAAGGGGGTCAGGGTGATTGTGACATGGTTAGTGTGAGGGGGTCAGGGTGATAGTGACGTGGTTAGTGTGAGGGGTAAGAGTGATAGTGATGTGGTTAGTGTTTGGGGGTCAGGGTGATAGTGACGTGGTTAGTGTGAGGGGGTCAGGTCGATAGTGACGTGGTTAGTGTGAGGGAGTCAGGGTGAGAGTGACGGGGTTAGTGTGAGGGGGTCAGGATGATAGTGACGTGGTGAGTATGAGGGGTCAGCTTGATAGTGACGTGGTGAGTTTGAGGGGGTCAGTGTGATAATGACATGGAGAGTGTAATGGTGTCAGTGTGATAGTGACATGGTGAGTGTGAGGGGGTCAAGGCGGTAGTGACTTACTTAGTGTAAGTGGGACAGGGTGAGAGTGACAGGGTGAATGTGAGGGGTCAGCTTGATAGTGACGTGGTGAGTTCGGGGGGTCAGGGTGATTGTGACATGGTCAGTGTGAGGGGGTCAGGGTGATATTGACGTGGTTAGTGTGAGGGGTCAGGGTTATAGTGACATGGTTAGTGTGAGCGGTTCAGTGTGATAGTGATGTGATTAGTGTATGGGTGTCAGGGTGATTGTGACATGGTTAGTGGGAGTGGGTCAGGGCGATAGTGACGTGGTTAGTGGGAGGGGTCAGGGTTATAGTGACATGGTTAGTGTGAGCGGGTCAGTGTGATAGTGACGTGATTAGAGTAAGGGGGTCAGGGTGATAGGCACTTGGTGAGTGTAAGGAGATCAGGGTAATAGTGACGTGGTGAGTGTGAGTGGTCAGCTTGATAGTGATGTGGTGACTTTGAGGGGGTCAGTGTGATAGTGACATGGAGAGTGTAATGGTGTCAGGGTGATAGTGTCATAATTAGTGCAAAGGGGTCAGGGAGATAGTGACGTGGTTAGTGTGAGGGGGTCAGGGTGATAGTGATGTGGTTAGTGTAAGGGTGTCAGGGTGATAGTGACATGGTTAATGTGAGGGGGTCAGGCTGATGATGACGTGGTTAGTGTGATGGGGTCTGGGTGATAGTGACGAGGTTAGTATGAGGGGGTCAGTGCGATAGTGATGTGATTAGTGTAAGGGTGTCAGGGTGATAGTGACGTGGTTAATGTGCGGGATCAGGGTGACAGTGACGTGGTTCGTGTGAGGGGGTCAGGATGTTAATGAAGTGGTGTGTGCAAGGGGGTCAGGGTGATAGTGAGATGGATAGTGTGAGGGGGTCAGCGTCATATTGATGTGGTTCGTGTAAAGGTGTCAGGGTGATAGTGACGTGGTTAGTGTGAAGTGGTCAGTGTGATATTCCCATGGTTAGTGTAAGGGTGTCAGGATGAAGTGACGAGATTAGTGTAAGCGGGTCAAGGTAATAGTGACATGGTTAATGTGAGGGGGTCAGGGCGAAAGTGACATGGTTAGTGTAAGCGGGTCAGGGTGATAGTGACGTGGTTAATGTGAGGGGGTCAGTGCGATAATGACATAGTTAGTGTGAGGGGGTCAAGGCGGTAGTGACTTACTTAGTGTAACTGGGACAGGGTGAGAGTGACAGGGTGAATGTGAGGGGTCAGCTTGATAGTGACGTGGTGAGTTCGGGGGGTCAGGGTGATTGTGACATGGTTAGTGTGAGGGGTCAGGGTTATAGTGACATAGTTAGTGTGAGGGGGTCAGGCTGATAGTGACGTGGTTAGTGTGAGGGGGTCAGTGTGATAGTGACGTGATTAGTGTAAGGGGGTCAGGGTGATAGTGACATGGTTAATTTGAGTGGTCAGGTATGACAGTGACGTGGTAAGTGTGAGGGGGTCAGGATGTTAGTGATGTGGTGAGTGTAAGGGGGTCAGGGTGATAGTGACGTGGTTAGTGTGAAGGGGTCAGTGTGATATTCACGTGGTTAGTGTACGGGTGTCAGGGTGATAGTGATGTGATTAGTGTAAGCGGGTCAAGGTGATAGTGATGTGGTTAATGTGAGGGTGTCAGAGCGAAGGTAACATGGTTAGTGTGAGGTGGTCAGGGTGATAGTGACAGGGTTAGTGTGAGGGATAGTGACGTGGTTAGTGTTTGGGGGTAAGGGTATAGTGACGTGGTTGGTGTGAGGGGGTCTGGGCAATAGTGACGTGGTTAGTGTGAGGGGTCAGGGTGATAGTGACCTGGTTAGTGTAAGGAGGACAGGGTGATAGTGACATGGTGAGTGTGAGGGGTCAGGTTGATAGTGATGTGGTGAGTTCGGAGAATCAGGGTGATTGTGACATGGTTAGTGGGACGGGGTCAGGGTGATAGTGACGTGGTTAGTGTGAGGGGTCACTGTTATAGTTACATGGTTAGTGTGAGGGGGTCAGTGTGATAGTGGCGTGATTAGTGTAAGGGTGTCAGGGTGATAGTTATATGATTAATGTGAGGGGGTCAGTGTGATAGTGATGTGGTTAGTGTAAGGGGGTCAGGGTGATAGTCACATCGTTAATGTGAGTGGTCAGGTATGACAGTGACGTGGATAGTGTGAGGGGGTCTGGATGTTAGTGATGTGGTGAGTTTAAGGGGGTCAGGGTGATAGTGACGTGGTTAGTGTGAGGGGGTCAGTGTGATATTTATGTGGTTTGTGTCAGGGTGTCAGGGTGATAGTGACGTGATTAGTGTAAGTGGTTCAAGGTGATAGTGACGTGGTTAAACTGAG
>NW_025214969.1:0-2749 GCF_004010195.1 Chiloscyllium plagiosum
ACCACCCTCTGTTAATGAATTTCCCTTGCACATCTCCTTTAAACTTTACCTCTCTCACCTTAAACCTTAAAGGGGTGGCTTAGTGGTTAGCACTGCTGCCTCTCAGTGCCAGGGATTAGGTTTGATTTCAGCCTCAGGCGACTGTCTGTGTGGAGTTTGCATAGGTCTCCCCCCACAGTCCAAAGATGTGCAGTTTGGGTGGATTGGTCATGCTAAATTGCCCATAGTATCTGGGGACGTGCAGGCTAAGTGGATAGGCCATGGAAAATGCAGGGTTACAAGGATAGTGTAAGGGGTGGGTCTGGGTGAGATGCTCTTCAAGGGGCTGGTGTGGTCTTGATGGACTGAATGGCCTCCTTCCACACTGTAGGGATTCTTTGCCCCCTAGTATTTGACATTTTCATTCTGGGAAAAAATACCCCTACTATCCCTTCTATCCATGCCTCTCATAATTATCAAGTTGTCCCTCAGCCTCTAGAAACGCTCTAGAGAATACAAAACTAGAGTTTATTCAATCTCTCCTCATAACCAATACCCTCCTCATAACTAATACCCTCCAATCTGGGCAACAGCCTGGTAATCCTCATCTGCATCTTCTCCAAAGCCTCCAAATTCTTACTATAGTGTGGTGACCAGAACGACACGCAATACTCCAAATGTGGTCTTACTAAAGTTCTATACATCTGCAACATGGCTTGCCAACTTTTATACTCAATGCCCCAGCCGATGAAGTGTGGCACTGGAAAAGGTACAGCATGTCAGGCAGACCATAGGTCCTGATGAAGGGTCGTGTCTGAAACATTGGCTCTCCTGCTCCTCGATGCTGCCTGACCTGCTGTGCTTTTCCAGCACTACACTTTATTGACCCTGACTCTCCAGCATCTGCAGTCCTCACTATCTGCCAACTGATGACAGCAACCATCCCAAATCCTTCTTTATCACTTCATCCACTTGTGTTGCTACTTTCAGGGAGCTATGGAATTGCACCCACAAGATCCCTCTGTATATCAATGCTGCCATTTACTGTAAACTTTCCTCTTGAATTTGACCTTCCAAAATGCATCACCTCATATTTGTCTTAATTAAGCTCCATCTGCTATTTCTCTACCCAACTTTCCAACTGATCTATAACCTGCTGTATCCTTTGGCAACCTTCCTCACTATCCACGACTCCAACAGTTTCTATATCACCTGCAACCTTATTAATCAAACCACCTATATTTTCATCCAATCACTTTTGCATATTACAATCAACGGAGGTCCCAGGACTAATCCTTGTGGAACACCACTGGTCACAGACTTCTAATCAGAAAAACACCCCTCTATAATACCCTGTGTCTTCTATGACCAAGCCAATTTTGTATCCAACTTGCCTATTCACCGTGAATTCTGTGCAGTTTCATCTCTTGGGACAGCTGAACCCTAATCCTATCCCTAACCTTGCCAAATGCTTTAATAAAGTCCATGTAGACAACATCCTCTGCCCTGCCCTCATCTTTGTAACTTCTTCAAAAAACTCCATCCAATTTTTGAGACAAGGCCTTCCCTGCAAAAACCTATGCTGACTATCCCAAATAAGTCCATTCTTCTCCAAATGCAAGTAAATGCTGTTTCTAAGAATCTTTGCCAATAATTTTCCTACCACTAACATAAGGCTCACCAGCTGACAATTTCCTGGATCATCCCTGTCTCTCTTAAACAAAGGAACAACACTGACTATTCTCCAGGATTCTGGGACCTCACCTGTGACTAAAGAGGATACAACAATCTCTGTCAAGGCCCCAGCAACACCACCACCACCACGGCCTCTCTCAATATCCTGGAATAGATCCCATCAGGCTCTGGGGACTTTTCTACCTTAATGTTTTTCAAGATACCCAACATAATTTCCTCCTTAATTGACTCTATGACATGTGTGGAATATGAACACATCTCTCCCTAATATTACCATCATCCGTGTCTGTCTCCTTGGTGAATGCTGATGTAAAGTATTCTTTCAGGACATTACCAACATTCTCTGGCTCTACACATACATTCCCTCCTTTGTTATTGAGCAGACCTAAGCTTTCCTAACCTTCTTGCTCCTAACATACATACAAAATGCCTTGGGATTCTCCTTAATCCTACTTGCCAAGGGCATTTTGTGGTCCCTGCTGACTACCCTAATTTCATTTTATTTCCTGCTTCCTTCCAATTCCTCATGCCCTGTATAATTTCAGTTTCCTAAACCTTACATATGCTTCCTCTTTTCTTTTCTTATCTCTTGTCATCCAGGATTCCTGAACCTTGCTATCCTTATCTCTCATCCTCACTGGTCCTGAACTCTGATCAATTGGCCTTTAAAAGACTCCCACATGTGGATGTATCCTCAGACAGCTGCCCCAGTCTAATTTCTCCAGTTTAGGCCCAATACACTAATACTGTTGGAATTAGCCTTCTCCAAATTTAGCACGTTCACCCAAGGACCAACCTTATCCTCAGGAGAAAGTGAGGACTGCAGATGCTGGGGATCAGAGCTTAAAAATGTGTTGCTGGAAAAGCGCAGCAGGTCAGGCAGTATCAAAGGAGAAGGAGAATCAACGTTTTGGGCATAAAGCCCTTCTTCAGGAATGTGCCAAGCAGGCTAAGATAAAGGGTAGAGAGGAGGGAAGTTTGGGTGAAGATTTGTAGCTCGGGTGCTCGTTGTTGTGGTTCTGTTCGCCGAGCTGGAAATTTTTGTTGCAAACGTTTCGTCCCCTGTCTAGGTGAC
>NW_025214969.1:39440-40864 GCF_004010195.1 Chiloscyllium plagiosum
GAAGATTTGTAGCTTGGGTGCTCGTTGCTGTGGTTCTGTTCGCCGAGCTGTAAGTTTTTGTTGCAAACGTTTCGTCCCCTGTCTCGGTGACATCCTCAGTGCTTGGGAGCCTCTTGTGAAGCGCTTCTGTGGTGTTTCCTCTGGCATTTATAGTGGCCTGTCCCTGCCGCTTCCGGTTGTCAGTTTCAGCTGTCCGCTGTAGTGGCCGGTATATTGGGTCCAGGTCGATGTGTTTGTTGATGGAGTTTGTGGATGAGTGTCATGCTTCTAGGAATTCCCTGGCTGTTCTTTGTTTCGCTTGCCCTATAATGGTAGTGTTCTCCCAGTCAAATTCATGTTGCTTGTCGTCTGTGTTTGTGGCTACAAGGGATAGCTGGTCGTGTCGTTTCGTGGCTAGTTGATGTTCATGGATGCGGATTGTTAGCTGTCTTCCTGTTTGTCCTATATAGTGTTTTGTGCAGTCCTTGCATGGCATTTTGTACACTACATTAGTTTTGCTCCAAAATGCTGGGTATCGGGTCCTTCGTTCTGGTGAGTTGTTGTCTGAGAGTGGCCAACACAAACCAACAGCACCCCACAACTGCAAAAAGAGGAAGAGGAACACCTATACAAGATATTCGCCAAAAACGGATATCCTCGCAATTTCATCAACAGATGCCTAAGGGAAAGACAATGGAACGAGGACATGCCGAAACCCAAAGGAATAGCCACACGACCATACATCAAGAACATCTCTGAACTGACAGCCAGACTACTGCGACCACTAGGACTTATAACAACACACAACCCAACAGCCACACTCAGACAACAACTCAGCTCGGCGAACAGAACCACAGCAACGAGCACCCGAGCTACAAATCTTCTCACAAACTTTGAAAATTGTTACCATTCCTGAGTGGAGTCTCGAACTTGAGGGCATAGAAAACGAATATGGAACATCGATTTCTATCTGAGATGCAAAGTGATGTCTTCTCTCAGAAGGTAGTGAATGTCTGGAATTCTCTAAACCAGAGAGGTGTGGAGGGATACAAGGAATCGGCAAGAAAGTGGAGTTAGACCTGGAGCAGATCAGGCATGTTCGTATTAAATGACAGGGATTCTTGAGGGGCCGAATAGCCTACTCTTGTACGTATTTATTCATTTCACGTGTCATGCTTTTGCAAAGTAACTGGTTAATTTCCCGGAAGTTGTGTTGTGTAATGCTACATTCGGGTGAGCCGAGGATTTGTTTGAGTTAACGCTGGGTGAGGCATGGGGGCTGACTTCACAGGAAATCTGGGTCTGTAACATAGTCCCACAACCCCGCACCGCCCGCTTCTACCTCCTGCCCAAAATCCACAAACCTGACTGCCCCGGCCGACCCATTGTCTCCGTCTGCTCCTGCCCCACCGAACTCATCTCCGCAAACCTTGACACCGTCCTGT
>NW_025214969.1:42234-56840 GCF_004010195.1 Chiloscyllium plagiosum
CATTGGAGGCAGAAATATTGAATATTTTTGAGGCACAGATGGAAGGTTCATAAATAACAACAGAGTCAAGGATTGTTGAGGAATGGGCAGCAATGTGCAGTGTTGGGGGGGTGGAATGTAGACAGTGGTATCAAATAACACGCCTTCAGAACCTCCAGGAATATAATGCAATATGAAATGATAATATCGACGAAATGTTAAGAGAGAATACAAGGTGGCAGCGATCCAGAAGGTCTGCAACAACACACGGGCAAAGTGGTTCTCTAACCCACTTCATCCCAGCCATTTACATAAAGTTCAACACTAAAAGAGCGACAGAATCTTTAGTAATCCCGATTTGTCAAAGGGATTACAAAACACGGGGAAAGCATCGAGTAAGTCCCAACACACGGTGCACCCGTCAGAAGCATCGAACCTGCCTGAGACTGTAGCTGCAACCCACTCTGCTCGTTCAATGGACCCAGTTACTCACCAGGCCTTGGTCACTGAGTTCATCATGTTTCGTGAAATGATTGAAGCCATGATTGAAGAAGGGTTCAGCAGTGGCTAGAGCCGCTCTCAGCCGTGCTCCAAAAACATGAGCAGCAACTTGACAGCCTTGGAAACAGAACAGACGATGCCAAGCGGCGAACTGCAGGGACAGAGATCGTGATCGATTTCTCTCGGGAGAGGATCCTTGCGCTTGAAAAACAGGTCTGCACCTTAACGGAACAAGGTGACAACCTCGAGAAAAGGGGTAGGATGAAGAGTATTCACATCGACGGTTTGCTGGAGCGGACAGAAGGTGGTCAGCCGGTGAGTTTTTTCGAGACCTAGCTGCAGCAAATCCCTCAATTCGAAGGGACGGGTGAACAGTGAGAGAGTTCATCGGGTTACGGCGCAGAAGTCAGACCCAGACCAACGCCTACATTCTGTCCTTGCGCGATTACATAGTTATGGGGCCAAACAAAGACTGATGGAAGCTTTCAGAACCCAGGGGAAAGATCCGATGGGTTTAATTCACGAGGGCTCCAGGATTATGTTCTTTCAGGAATTTTCAGCGGCGGATTCAGGAAAGAAAATCTTTTGATGAGATCAAGAGAAGAGGAAGAGAACTCTGGATTCAGTATTCCTTACGGTACCCAGCGGTATTACATATTGCTTTCAATGGATCCACGAACTCGTCTGACTCTCCAGAGAAAGCGAAAACTTTGTGGACATTTTAACATAAGCTGGATATTGAGATAATCATGCTTCTCCTTATAGAAAGTTTGTTGGATTTTTCTGTTATTAACCAGAGTTAAATTATAATCGGGGATGGGTAGAGTACTCATTTTTAACTGCTTCATTAGTATTACTACTTTTTTTCTCTTTCTTTGCTTGTGTCTGGCGTGCAGCTTAAGCTGGAGGGAGTTACAAAGGTAGTTGTGATGACTACATGCCGACCGAAGGGCAGTTCAAGCGCGATATTTGTTGTTAATTGCCTTGGAGTCCATATTGGTAGCAGGCACAAGATAAAGTTTTAAGATATGTAAGCGTCCCCAGTTGGTGGGGGAGGTAAATTCCCCTTTCAGTGTCATTGGAACTTTGGATTTTGTTTCGTTTTTTGGTTTTTTATGTGTTTAGCTTTGGAAAGTTTTGAGAGCTTGTTAGTTGTAGTAGTTTAGGTTTGTACAGTTTTTATGGTCGATGAGTTTTTTTTTTCATTAATAATCAGCGATGTGTAATTCGATGCGAAACTCTAGAGTTGAAATGTTGCTACAGTGTAATTTGGATAATGATGTGCTTAAATGGTGTACCTGGAACACTAAGGGGAGCCATCTGCCAGTTTAGCGGAAACATGTACTTTCTCGTCTTAAAACAGAGAGGGTGGATATTGTCCTATTTCAGGTAATGCACCTTGATGACAAGGAACCTTTGACGTTACAACAGGGCGGGTTTGATCGGCTTTATTTCTCGTCTTTTAATACTAGAAGTAGGGGAGAAGCCATACTCGTTAGGAAGAATCTTCCACTTAAATTACTAGATTGTATTAGACACTCACGGAAGGATCATCATCCCCAAAGTCTTGAAGTATTTTGAATGTTTCCTGCGCCCGCCGCCACCACCATGACCACCATCACCTCCACCCCCCGACCCGGCGCACCCTCTTAAAATCCTGGTAGATGCATTTCCCAAAGTAAGTTATCTTCCATCGTGGAACATTATTGTACAAGGAGATTTCAACTGTCTTATGGCCCCACGGTGGACAGAATGTCCAAATGTCCCCCAATACCCTCGTTACAATGTAAGCAATTAGTGGATTTGTGTGCAGAACTAGAGCTGGTGGATGTCTGGGTGCAGATCTACCTCACAAGGAGGGATTTTATTTTCTCCTTTAGTCCGCACAAATGCAACACGAGGGTTGATCTCTTCCCCAGTCCTGCAACAATATTAGACACGGTGGCATCCCGCACAATTGGGAATATTACCCCAACATACCTATCCCAGAAGTGGGATACACGTCACATAAGATTATGTTTTATGCAGATGAGGGACTTATGTTTTTGTCAAATCCCACAATTTCAGCAGCTCACGTGATGTAATGCATTAATTCGCTTGTCGCCTTTTCAGGCTATATGATTAATTTTACAAAGTTTGTGGCCATGCCTATGGGAGGTCTTAGGGAAATACCTGATATTGAAGGTAAATCCTGGTTTCCTTTTAAATGGTCACGGGAGTGGGGGAGGGGGTTTCTCTATTTCGGTATATTGATTACATCCATCTTTGATCATTTATTTAACTTGAACTATGTCCATTTGTTTGACAAAAATATATAAGACCTTCAAAGATGGTAGGCACTTCCAACATCCTGGCTAGGTCGGATAGCTGTTCTTAAAATGAATGTCCTTCCTTATTTGCTATACACCGTCTGAATGCTTCCTGTGATGTTTCCCAGACAGATATTTAGGAGACTTAATGTCTGGATTAGCTCTTTTATTTGGCACCATAAGCGACTCTTTATCAATCTAACCAAATTGCAACTACCCCACAGATTGTGGGGAGTAGATCTCCCAGATTAAAAGCTGTCAATTAAGCTTTTTATTATCCTATGTTAGTGGCAGGGCCGCTGAGGACCCGGCGTCAATATGGTTAGATATTGAACCCTCTCCGACAAAGTGAACTCTTAGTAGTCTGTTGTTCTTCGACAAAATGACAACATTTATGGAGTATTATCATAACCCAATAATTATCAATAAAGTTAAAACATGAATGACAATGCGTCAGTTCGAGGACAATACAGCCAAAACCATGTTTCTTACCCCTATGATTGGTATACCGAGTTGTCAACCGGGGATAATTGATTTCATGTATAAACTGTGGGAAGCCAGGGGTGTGCCTTGCTTGAGTGATTTATAATTAGTAGAATCCCTACAGTGCGGATACAAACCCTTGGGCCAAGCGAGTCCACTTCGACCTTTTGAAGAGTAGCCCACCCAGACTCATTCCCTACCATCCTATATTTACCCTGACTAATAACCCAACCTACACATCCCTGAACACTATGGGTGATTTATCAATAGCCAATTCATCTAATCTGCACAGCTTTGGATCCTGGTGCTGTGAGGCCACAGTGCTAACTACTGAGACACCACGTTTTATTTGAGGGAGAAAGAATGACATCATTTGATCAAATAACTCGTAAGTATGGAATATCTAGTAGAGTCCTCTTCTGTATTTTGTTCCAGATCAGAGATTGATTTAAAAATAAACACACTTTTAACAGACTCTTACAAATCCGATAGAGAGAAGCGGGTGCTTATTGTTTAGAATACACTCTCTGTCAGTATCCTTTATCATTAGTTGGAGAATGTCCGCTCAGACGAGACTGTGCAGATTTGTGATGTCTGCGAGAGAGAGTTGCGGGTTCAGAACACTTCGGAGACATGGGAGGATATTTGTGAAAATGTTCGAAGGATTCTGATCTGTAATAGGACCCATTCCATGCAGTTGAAAATTCTTCATAGTGTCTATCTGACCCCAGATTGTCTCTCAAAATGCAAAGTGGATGACCTTCAGCATGTCCTAAATGCAGACTCTTACTCAATGCTTGTGGTCCTGTTGCAGGCTTATGCAGACTCTTACTCAATGCTTGTGGTCCTGTTGCAGGCTTCATCTGGGGCACTGTGTCAGGTGTGATAGAGTGGGTCTTGAGGACTGAATTAGAGATGGACCTGGTTTCTCCTTTCCTGGGCCTGCCCAGGGTACTTTCCATAGATGAACTTGGGAAAAAATCCTTACTTTCCGTACTTTCCGTGCTAGGAAAAATATTCAATTGTGTTGGATGTCTGAACGCGCACACCCCACCCCCCCTCCCCACCCCTCCCCCTTCTCGGGTCCGTTGGGTCGTTGTAAGCTCTTCATGGAGAATATCCCTTTGGACTTTCTCACTGGTATATTGCACCAAAAACACAGATTTATATGAGACATGACAGCCCTTTTTGGATTACCGCGATACAGGCTTATCTGCCACTCTAAGAAGGGCTTTTATATAGCCATGACGATATTGTCTAATGAATCTAATATCCAGCGATGAAGAACTATTAACATAAAAATATGTATCAGTTAATGATCTTGATGAACGAGAGCTATCGTTTTGTTATGCTGAGCGGTATTATTTATTCATTATTTATTGTTTAGTTTTGTTTTTCTTCTGTCTGTGTCGTGTTTTAACTTGTTTTGTATGTACATGCAATTGGATGTAAGTATTTTCAGTTATTTGAGTTGTGTTGTTATTGGTTTATTATAATATTAAAAATCTCTTTTTCAATAAAAATAATTTGCAAAATTAAAATGCTAACATTGATAGAATAGAGTCTCAAATAACTCTCATTAGAGAGACCACTCATGGTGGTTTACCCTGAGGATCACCACAGCTCGGGTGTTGGGGTGAGGATGAGAGAACGTCTACTTCATGGTATTCTCTATCAGTGTGAGGAACTGAACCTGCGCTGTTGGCCTCCATTAGAGAGACCACTCATGGTGGTTTATCCTGAGGATCACCACAGCTCGGGTGTTGGGGTGAGGATGAGAGAATGTCTACTTCATGGCATTCTCTATCAGTGTGAGGAACTGAACCTGCGCTGTTGGCCTACCTCTGCATCACAACCCAGCCGTTTGTCCAACTGAATGGGAGAACTGTGTAACTGTTACAGACAGAAACAGTCACAGACAAAGGGGAAGAGAAACATTCGTAACAAGGCAAGTGGTACAATTCAGATAACGCCTGAGGGTAAAAACGTTCTTTGCTCGAAATTGTATTTTATAACAAGACGTGTTTAGAAGCTGTTTTTGGTTTAATATCATTAAGGTTAGTCAAGTGAAATAACCAGAATTACTAAGTGTGATTAGATATCTATAACCATAAAATAAGTGTTTATTTTTGTTCGGTCTGTGTAAAGCATGCTGGCATTTGCATGAAAGTATAAAGATGATGGAATATATTGTTTGGAGTCTCCATCCCCATGGGAAATGCCCTCAAAGAGACGCTTGAAAAAAAAATGGGCGAAAAGTGCCAGAGTGCTGTCTGGCCAGGGACAGGGGGTTGAATGACTGAACCTTCCCATAACGTGGAGCTGAGAAGACCATCAGTTCAGCGGGGACCTTATAAAATGCTAGAGCACGTTTGAAGGGTTGAATGGTCTCAGCATGTTTTGAATTGTGTGTGATTTGAAAAACGTGCTCCTCTACTCCTTCCTCTTATGTCTTACATACTGGGACACTGCCATTTTCCTGAAACTGGGAATTATTTGGAACATTATCTGGAACAATCCATAATCGGCATTCTCCAGAATATTCTATAACTGTGTGGGATGTTTTGCAAAGATGTGATATAGCGATAGAGAGAGAGAGAGAGTACGTGTTGCATGCAGTAGTGAGAGTGGGGGACCATGAGCCTTGTTCGGGGATAGGTGCTATCACAAACATACAGTGAGTATGAGGGAGCAGAGAGAATACGGTGACAGTTATCCTGACAGAGCGGGGAAGGTTATTGATGCTCGTACTGTATTGCTGGACATTTCTTCAGACCTCAGATAGTGCACTGAGCTGGGCGGTGAACTCAAACCATGCTCAGTGCGTCTAATGGTGTGGCTCCCTTTGGGAAGAGAATGTTCTCCCTCTGTACTAGCCCATCCAATATGCCCACTGAGCTCAGTCAACAAACCATGGTGCAATTAACCCTTATCTGCCAATCTGCCATTTCCCTGCCTATGTTCTGTATCCATCTAATCCTGTCCTATCTGTGTATTTGTCCAAATGCCTTTTCAATGTTGATATTGTACCCACTTCAACCACTTCCACTTCCACTGGCAACTCAGTCCATATGCATACCACACTCTGTGTAAAAAGGTTGACCCACAGGTTCCTTTTTATTTTTTTCCTCTCCAAACATTAACGGATGTCCTCAGTCTTCGATTCCCCAACCTTGCAAAAAAAATGAAGTATTCACCCCTATGCACGCCTCCCATGATTTGATAAAATCTATACTTCCATAAGAACCACCTCAGTTTCCTACTCTGTAAAGAAAAACGTTCTAAACTGTCCAACGTCTCCCTAAACTCAACCTTTTAGCCCAGGAGACATCTCTGTAAATTTCTTCTGCATTCCTTTTTGTTCAATAATATCCTTTCTAGAGCAAGGTGAACAAAACTGAGCACAATACTCCAACTGCAGCCTTACCAACATCCTGTACAACTGCAACATAACGTCCCAACTTCTATACTCAATGCCCTGATGAAGGCCAGTGTGCCAACAGCCTTCTTCACTGTCTTGCATATCTGTTACTCAAATTTCAGACAACCGTGCACCTGATCTCCAACATCCTTTTGTTCCACTACACGCCTTAAAGCCCTCTCATTCATCATTAAACTCCTACCTGGATTTGACTTTCCAAAATGCAAGACGTCACACTTATCTATATTAAACTCCATTTGCTAATTCTCAGCCCACTTTCTCAGCTGGTTAAGGTACTGCTGCAATTTCTGATAACGTTCCTCGCTGTAAATAATGTCTCCAATTTTAGTGTTATCTGCGTTGTGCACTCTGGTCCAAACCATTTATATAGATAACAAGCAGTCATGGGCCCAGCACCGACCTCTGAGGCACTCCAATTGTCACAGGCTTCCAGTCCGACAAGCGTACATCCACCATAGCCATTTGCTTCCTCACATCAAGCCAATTGTGTCGCCAATTTGCCAGTTCACCTTGGATGCCATGCGATCTAACCTTTTAGAGCGGCCTACTATGTGGAATCTTATCAAAGGTCTTACTGAAATTCATATAGAATATGTCTTCCACACTGCCCTCGTCAACGTTCGTGGTCACTTCCTCAAAAATCTCTAACAAAATTTGTAATGCATGATACGCCACGCACAAAGCCATGCTGACTGCTCCAAGTCAAACTCTGTCTTTCCAAATGGAGGCACATCTTATCTCTCAGAAGCTTCTCAAGTGAGTTAGCGAAAACAGATGTGAAGTTTACTGGTCTATATTTCCTAGGCTTTTCTTTGCAACCCTTCTTGAAGAAGAGCACAACATTTGCTACCACCCAGTCTTACGGGACCTTGGCCACTGAACTGTCTTCTCTCGCCTCTTGCAGCGCTTTTGGATATATCTGGACAGTACCAAGAGATTTATCTGACGTTGTGCATTCTAACATATCCAAAAGCAATTCTACTGTGATATGGACAGTACCAAGATATGACAACTAACCTCCCAAAGGTCACAGGTCTTCATGTCTTTCTTCATGGTAAACACAGAGAGGAAATTGAGGAATTCACCCATCTCTTGAGCTTTTACACATGCATGCCTAGTTTGGATTTTAAAAGATCCTATTCTCTCTCTAGTTGTTCTTTATCTTTACTGTACTGAATTTGGATTCACTCTAATGTTCTCAGCCAAGACTAGCTTATACCCCTTTTTCGCGTTGCTGATTCGCTTCTTCAGTAAACTTCTCTATCCCCTGTATACCTTCAGGGATTCCCTTGATACAAGCTGCCTGAACCTGAGCCAGCCTCCTTTTTTCTGGTCAGAGCCTCAATATCTCTTGACATCCAGGGTTCGCTCTTCCAGTCTCACTTTACCTTCACCCTCACAGGAAAATGGAAAGCTTGAAGTAGAGCTATCTCACTTTTATAACCCTCCCACTTGCCTGAGTTCCTTTTACCTCGAAACAAACAACTCCAATCATCCCTTGCAATCCCCTGTCTAATTCCAACAACATACGCCTTGCCCCAATTTAGAACTTGACTCTGTGGACCAATTTTGTCCCTCCCATAACTATTTCAAAATTACTACAACTCTAATCACTTTTCCCAAAATGTTCCCTCACTTTATCGCCTTCACCTATCCTGCCCTATTTCCCAACAGTAGGTCGAGATTGTCCCTTCCCGAGTAGGATACTCTATATATTGATTGTGGAAACGTTCCTGAACACACTTAACAAATTACGTTCCATCTAAGTTCTTAACCATCTGGAAGTCCTAATCTATGTTAGGAAAATTGAAATCACCTATTATCACAACCCTATTGTTCATGCCAGTCTCCCCAGTCTCCCTGCATGTTTCTTCCTCTAATTTCCATTGATGATTTGGAGGCTTATAGTGCAAGCACTATAACACTACCATCCCCCTCTAACTACTTTGCACCGTTCACGAAACCTCATGGGATATTATCTCAGTTATTTCAACTTTAAATACTGGTGTGATACTCGCCTTAATCAGAACTATTGGTATTTAAACTGTTTCCATTTACATCTCTCCATCGCAGTGATTTTCACATCCAATGCACCCTTTGTCAAGGCACAGTGGAGTTATGGAACTGCAAATGGATGGAAGCTGCATATCCTCTCACTTCCAACATTGGCTGCAAGATTCCCCACACTGGGCAGTGATCTAACACAGTGTTATCGAATAATGCAACAGCCGGTTTATATATGAATGAACCCAGTGCGGTCTGCACAGGTCCCCAAGCTGGACATTTAACCCATGATAAAAGATCAAGCATTGGTGTGGGCTGCACAGCGTAACATTCTGGATATTGCTGGGTTGCATTCAGCAGTACACTAGACAAATCTACACATTGCTCCATACTGAAAGTATAATGGATGGGCTGGTTATGTGAGTTTGATTGCGAATGTGAGAGAACTAAACATCTGGCAAGACCTTTATTTTGTGTTTTCATTCTTGTGATTGGACCCTTCAAATTCTGACTCATCCGGTTAGACCTGACCCTCTGGATGAGTCATGGTGACTGTTATTACAGCATCGGGGTCTGCAACATGACCAACAAATTAAGCAGAAGCTACAGAGGGGACAATCTCCGTAAAATGGAATGAGGAAATCACAATCAGATCAGCCGTGCTCTTAGTGAATTGTGAGGCAGGATTGAATGGACCATTCATGCAACTTATTCTTATATTTACGTTCGTTCCAAAGCAAACTCCCCTTCTCTCCCAGTATCCCATACTGGTGGGGAGTGAGTCCCCTCCTCCTGTTCCTGCGTAACAGGATCCTCGGGCCTCACTAGCCTCCCGATTTCCCTCTGTCCCAGTTTCGAGCAGTTCAATGACAGCCTTCTGTTCCTGTGCCCCAGTCTCGAGCAGTTGAATGACTGACTCCTGTTCCTGTGTCCCAGTCTCGAGCAGTTGAATGACATCCTTCTCGTCCTGTGTTCCAGTCTTCAGGAGCTCACTGACTGCCTCCTAATCGAGGTTTTGTGAAAATATATGTCCTCCTTCTGCTCTTGAATAACAGGCTGCAATAGTTCTTTGCTCACTTGCTGCTCCTGTGGAATGGAGTTGAGTGCCTGAATGGACTCTTCGCATTATTCACAGCTTTTCTTGACGAAAAGCATTTCTCCTGTTACTGTAAAACACCATCAAAATCTGAATGATTTATTTTTGTATTTGACTGTCAGTAATTGCGCAAACAAGCTGACTGACAGAATTCAGAAGCTGAATAGCCTCCTTCTGTTCCCATGTTAAACACTCAAGAGTCAATAGACTCTCAGAGATGTATAGCATGCAAGAAGATCCTTCGGTCTGGTCATCCATACCGACCAAATATCCGAAGTTAATCTCGTCCCCCTTGCCATCGTTTGGTCCATCTCCCTCTAAACACTTTTCATGCATGTACCCATCCAAATGCCTTTTAAATGGTGTAACTGTACCTGTCTCCACTACCTCTTTTTGGCTTTTCAATCCATACACAGTGGTGTCTGTGTGAAAATGTTATCCCTCACGCCCCGTTTTAAATCTTTCTCCTCTCACCTTAAACCTTTGTCTTCTATATTTGGACTCGTCTATCCAATGGAAAAGACATTGACTTGACTGTTTACCATTTCTATGCCCCTCATGATTTTATAAACCTCTTTGAGGTCCCCCATCAGCCTCAACACTTGAAAATGGTCCCAGCCTATTAAAACTCTCCCTGTAATACTAACTCTCCAATACCTGCAACATTCTTTTAAATCTCTTCTGCACTCTTTCAAGTTTCACAACATCTTTCCGACAGCAGGGTGTCGGAAGGCAGTATTACGAAAGTGGCCAAACCAATGTCCTGTACAGATGCAACATGTCATGCAAATGCTTAGACTCAAAGCATGCACCAATAAAGGGAAAACGCCCGAGTGCCTTCTTCACTGTGCTGTCTATCTGTGACAGCACTTTCAAAGAACTGAGAACCTGCACCACAAGGTTCATCACAGGGCAGCGATCTGGGCTTTATTCCATTCTTGAATGACTGGCTAAGTGGAGTTTGTACATTCTCACCGTTTCTGTGTGAGTTTCCTCCGGTGCTATGTTTTCCTCCGATAGTATAAAGATATACAGGTATGGGTAGATTGCCAATTTAAATTGCATTTAGTACCCTGGGATGTGTGGGCGAGGTGGATTGGCCATGGGAAATGCAGCTCAGAGGGATAGGATAGGGGTTTGTCCAGTGGGATACTGTTTAGAGGGACGGTGTGGCCTCGATGAGCCGAAAATCCTGTTTCCTACCTGTAGGGATTCTATAATTTCTATGGCGTTATCCTTGATTGACAACTTTCGACAGGAGCCTACCTAAATGTCTTGCCCTGATTTTTCATGCCAAAATGCAACACCTCACATTTATCTAAAATAATCTCCATCTGCCACTCCTCAGCTCACCTAATCAATGTCCCATTATATTCTGAGATATCATTCTTCACTGTTGAATATGCAACCAAACTTGGAATTATCTACAAACTTACTGACCGTACTTCATATACTCAAATGCAAATGATTTGTATAAGTGACAAAAGGCAGTGGACCCACTATTGATCTTTGCGCCACGCCACTGGTCACAGGTCTCCATGTTCAATGAACAAATGTCCACTGTCACACCTTATCTTCAATATTCAAGAAAATTCTGGATCTAAATGGCGGGCTCTCCCTGGATCCCAGGCAGTCTAACCTTGCTAACCAGACCACCATCACTTCCTCAAAGGTTTCCACCGAGTCAGTGAGACATGCTCTCCAATGTACAAAGGCCGCTTCAGTCCTTGGTCTTCCAAATGCAGAAACATCGTTTCCCTCAAAATCCCCTCCCACAATTTAGTTACCATTGACATCAGGCTCACTGGTGTATAGTTACCTGGTTTTTCCTTAATTTCTGAAATAATGACACTACGTTAGTAGCCCTCCAGTCTTTTGACACATCACTCGTGGAAATCAATGTTAAAAATATATCAGCAAAATGCTGAACAATTTCTTTCCTAGCTTCCCACAAACTTTTGGGATACAACTGATCAGGTCCCAGAAATTTGTTCACGTTTATATGTTTTAAAATGTCCAACATCTCATTGTAATATATATACTTTTCAAGATATCACTATATATTTCATCATTCTCTCGTTCTTCTAATCTCTTCTACATTAAATACTGAGGGGAAATACTTGTTTACCATCCCTTCCATCTCCTATGGCTCCACACATGCATAGCCTTACTGATCTTTAAGGTGCCCTATTCTCTCCCTAGTTAATATTTTGCCATTAAAGGATTGTACAGTTGCTTCAATGCCTCGTTAACCCTATTTCTAAAGCCATCTCATGTCCACATTTTTCTGGCCCGAGCTCCCCGTTGACTATACATTTACTGCCCTTATACTCTTCTCGGGATTCACTTGATATCATCTCTGTTTTCCTGACATATGCCTCCTTCGTTACCTTGACCAGAGCATCAATATATCTCGCCATCCAGCACTCCCTGCACCCACCAGCCTTGCTCATCTGACTTATAGAAACATGTTGGCTCTGGACTCTCTGAAACCAAGTGTTGATCGCCTTGCATTTTCCAACCATCCCTTTACCTGTGAAGAGAGTATTTCAATCAGCCTTTCATAGGATTCGCCTAACACTTTCAAAATTGGCCTTATTCAAAGTTAGAACTTTAATGTTTACATCAGTGTTTTCCGATTCCTCAACTAGTTTAAATCTAATATGTATGCGTAGCAGCCTTGAAGGTTAAATAAACATTGCCTGCCAAATAACAGGCTTGGGAGGCTGAATAGGCTCCTCCTGTCCCTCTTTAATAGACTAGAGAGGCTGAATGGCCTCCTCCTCTCCCTCTGAAATAGGGTCGAGAGGCTGAATGGCCTCCTCCTGCCCCTCTGTAATAGACTGGAGAGGCTGATTAACTTCCTCCTGTCCCTCTGTAATAGACTGGAGAGGCTGAATGACCTCCTCCTATCCCTCTGTAATAGAGTAGAGAGGCTGAATGGCCTCCTCCTGTCCCTGTGAAATAGACAAAAAAGGCTTCATGGCCTCCTCCTGTTCGTGTGTTACAGACCCGAGACATCAAATGACAGAGCAACCAGTGGATTACGAGCAGCCGGTAAACTATATCTAATGGAGGTCCATCCTTTCTCAGTTACAGACACACAGGCAACACAATGTACTCCAGTTGCCCTCTCATTAACACTTCATATAGCTGCAGCGACTCATCTCTTTGTTTTGAATGATTCTGTTGGCAAAATGTGCCAATATCCCAGCTTTCCAGCTTTTCAGGTAGCAACAGGCTAATATGGGCTGAATGGCCTTCTCTTATCCCTCTGTAAGAGGTCCATAGAGGCAGAATTGCTTCGGCCTGTTCCTGAGCAGCAGTCTCAATGCTCTAACTCAAGGTTATGAAAGATTTGACAACAGGACATTAAAACCAGGAGTTACCTCACACTGGTCATTAAGTACCATACTTTGTGTTCAGCTATCTACAAACTTGCCCACCCGACTTTTTTATGCAGCTGATCTGATATTTTATAACTGCCTCCTTTCATGAACAGGGTGGAACATATATAGACCGCTGCAGTGTTCTGTTAATACTCTCGTATACAAGGAAAGAAAGATTAAGGAGATTGAAAGATTTATGGTCCATCCCTCAGCAATCCTCATCCACTCCATCCAAAACCAGTAAATGAAAAGTGATGTATGGAATTGGTTAACTGAGCCTATTTGTTCAGTGACTGCGATTAATGCCAATCTCCATGGTTTCTAATTATCCCAGTGGAGGGTTTCAGTCTTTTAATGATAAATGGGCTGCGTTTAATGTGTTAATCTATAACATGAGCGGGAGCATCACCGACAGCAGATCTAGAGAGGGGGAGGGGGGGAGGAGAGATCAGAATCTGAGAACATTAGACTGGAATGGTCCAACAATGGATCAGAATCTGAGAACATTAGACTGGAATGGTCCAACAATGGATCATAATCTGAGAACATTAGACTGGAATGGTCCAACAATGGATCAGAATCTGAGAACATTAGACTGGAATGTTCCAATAATACACAGGTGATTATCTGATTATGTTTGGTATCTTTCTGCATTTGATTGGTTGTCATTATCATCGCAGCGCGATCTGCATTTGATTGGTTGTCATTATCATCGCAGCGCGATTACGCTCTTCTGATTATCAATACTTTTATTGTCTCTTCTGAGCTATCGTTTGTGTTCCTGATGAGTGTCATTGTCCAGATTTATTTTTCTATAAACCAGTCATGACTGTATTATTGTTCTTTCATATAGTCCGCACGTCTTGCCACTATTATTGTTCCTGTTTTAACTCTGAATCCAGATATTTACTCTACAGACCACGACTAACTATAACAATGAAGGTGTTCAATTACTGTCTCGGTCTCTGCTCTGGACTGTTACTCACGGGTGTCTATATTGACCTACTCAGTTTCAGTGGAGAACCACAATGTATAGTATCATTGCCTTTGCTATTAAGAGCATGGAGGTCACTGTCTACTGTTCTGGTTACAAACTCCACTTCCTTCTACTTTTTCCATCCCATTCCTGGCCAATATCTGCAGCTGAAGCAGACAAGTCACAACTGTGGGAGATCCCTTTGACTATGAGCTGATTCTTGACATCATTCCCTGACCATTTCTAACTTGAAATACTCACCACTCCAGAATATATCTCACTGTTTCATTCCATCTGCTGTTTGAATCTTGAGCTATGAAGTACATTCTTAACGCAGCCAATAATCTGCTGCTGGCTCTCCCGGCTTCAAGCCTGCCAAAGCAAATCTGATTAGAACACACACCAAACTCCCATTCATCTGTCATTC